>NC_060282.1:5238322-5392745 GCF_021613505.1 Equus quagga
CTTATTTCTCCAACTAGATTATAAGAATTTGAGGAACAGGGGTAACACTATCGGTGTGGCTGCCTCTCCAGCACCTGGTACATCCCTAGGACAGCCATATAATGAGCACGTGCCACCTGCCAGGCCTGGGACACGAGCTGCTCCATTGCTCTTCTGCACCACGTCCTGGGAATGGAAGTGCTGCAGTCCACACGTACAGATGATAAAACCGAGTCTCCGAGCAGTTAAGAAACCAGCCCACAGCCCTCAAGTGAACTCAAGGCAGGATAAGGATTCCAAGGGAGCTGCCCCCTGCTCTCTGCTGCTCCACAGCACCACAAAGCAGGCAGTTCGTGAATGTATGGTATTGAACCCCCCCGACTTCCCTGGGGAGTGGTCCCTTCCAACCATGTCAATCTGGTCCCATCACTCTCTTGTGACTTTCATCTTCTTTAACCTCTCAGTCTTGTGCATCCTAACATGTCAATCACATCTGATTAAAAACTTAAGGTGGTCCTGTGCGAGGCGTTTAGAGTGGAGCTTTCTCCCCACCATTCATTCATTCTTTCACTTGTGTATTCATACATCTCACAAATATTCTTGATGCCTGTTATACGCCAGCACCATGCTAGACTTGAGGATACAATAGTGAATGAGAAGAAGCCTTTACTGGCCTCATAGAGATTAAAGTCAATAGAAATGCTGGAAATAGGTTTTTCTTAAAAGGGGGGAATAAAAAAATTACTGATTTCAGTAAGTGCAGAATTTTGAAAAAAGGGTGTGATAGGTCAGAATTATGACCCTCAGGAAAATGTCCCACCGTAATCCCCAGACTTTTAGAATGTGATGAGATCCCACTCCTGCAAATGTGTTCTGCTATTTGGCAAAATTGACCTTAATAAAGGGAGGTTATCTGAGTGAGCCTAATCTGATCACATGAGCCCGTGAAATCGGAAAACTTTCTCCTGCTGGTGGCAGAAGAAGGCAGAAAAAGACACAAGAGAGCCGTCCTCCAGCTGGCCTGGATGAGGGAGAAGCAAACAGTGACCTTGTGAGCTGATGGAGCGGAGCGACCTCCTAAATGGAAGCTGAGAGCCATCCTGGATGCTCACAAGGTGTGAGAAAAGAGGGACCTCAGTGCGACAACCGCAAGGAATGCATGAGGTCAGCCAACGATCCAAATGAGCTCAGCAGTGGATTCCTCCCCAGAAACTTCAGAAGAAATTACAGCCCTGCCAACACCTGATGGCAGCTTTGTGAAACCCTGAGCAGATGACCCACTACAGAGAAAACAAATTCTATTTTCACAGAGATATATGAATTGTGACCAACAATCGCCTTAGTTATTCTGCATATTGACCCATGGCATTAATTCTCACAGGGATAGAATGAATGATAGAAATAAAAAGAAATTAAGCCATATGGGGTCATTTTCTTACTCTTTGTGTAATGCATATCCACATATTTTTTGTATGTTTAATGATTTATATGCATATTTTCTATTTCTGTTTAATACATCTCAGAAATTTGAACAATTTGTCATCCTGACAGAGAAACAGCCAGAAGGGGAAGGAAGCGAGACAGACAGCTTTCCGGAATCATCTTTCCAGAGCCCTCTGCTCCCTGCCTCCAGCCCCACGGCAGAGATGGAGAACACAGAGCATCCCATTGCTTCTCTTCTCTGAGGCAGAGCATGATGTGTCCAACCCATGGGGCCATTTTCCTGAGGAAATTTAGTTTGGAGCATCAGGGGGGAGGGGCTGGGAGCCAGGGCTGAGGGTACACCACAAGCCCAGCCCCCCACTCTCTGGGCCTTGGGGCACTCAGGTGAGAAGGAAGCTGCAGGGGGAGGCCACTGGTCCACATGGGCACTCCGGTGTTCTCTAGCCCGGGGTAGGTTTTTTTCCCAGCAGCAGACGGGAAGGTGGGATACTGAGGAGTCACCTGAAGTGGCCTGTGCAGTGGGGAAGACCGGAGCCCTGTCCACCATGGTGGTTCAGACCTCCAGAAGGGTAACATAATAAATGTGTGCTGTTTTAAGCCACAAAACATGTGGTAATTTTTTATAGCTGGAATAGAACATGCAAACAGGGCCGCAGACTCCAGGCTGTGGGGCCCCATGTCGCATTGCACGGAGGAGAGCTTCAGCCTTGGCTCTTCCTCTCATGGCGACACTGGCGCAGCCGGCAGATTCCCATGTCTCCTGAGCTTGATGACATGGTGATACCTTGGGTCAAAAAAGAGCATCTTCAACCTTCAGAGGCCCCAGGGGGACCCACCTGGGTGTTCACCAGCTCAAATCTCAACCCCCTAGAGAGTCCCAGAAAAACAATGGGGAGGGGCTTCTGCATGGGGGTAGGGTTTACTGGGCAACTGGGAACTCAGAGCCCTTGAGATCCCTCATTCATGCTGGGCTGCCTCCAGTTCAGGTGCTGGAGCAATGGGTGAGGCATTTCTCCTTAGTTTTCACAGCCGATTCTGTCCTCCAGACGTCTATTTCCTTCAGGGCCTGGGTTATACTCCAGCCAGCTCTGGGTCCCCAGTGTCCAACACTAGAGGCTCTCAACAAAGTTTGAACTAAATTGAAAAATTCAACCTTGTGGTCAAACATGGCTGGAACCTTGAGTCCCCTTCCATTCTCCCTCTTCTTTGGTGACCTCATTTCACCTGTGGCTGCAGGTGTGGGCTGCTGATGCTCGTACCTCCAGACCGGCCTATCGCCCCTCGCCCTCTCTGCAAATGAGCAGTCTCTCAACTCGCCTCCCTGCCTTGTGCCCAGCCCCATCGCTGCCCATGGCTCTATAAACACACTCCCGGCCACGCACTGCCCTGCTAAAGCACTCCAGAGACTCCAGGTCATCAGGCTCAAGTCCACTCTCCTCTGGAGGCTTCTCAGTTCCCATCAATCGCCTGTGCCCTGCTCCCCTCTCCAGCCTCCTCCCTGGACACATGCCCCCAGAAGCCCCACGCCACAAGAGGTCCTTAGCTCCAGGCGCAAGTCCTTGCCTCTGCCCGGAAGGCCCCTAGCGCCCTTGTGAACTCCTGGGCACCCTTCAGGCCTTGACTCCAGGGTCTCCGCCTTCACACAGGGGGGCTTCTCCCACTCTTCAGTCACTGCCTCCCCAGGACTGAATCTAGAGTTTGCTCCCTTCATTTCTTCTTCCACTCTCCTCTTTCTTTGTGTCCCTCACAGCACTTAGGATAACTCAGTAACTCAGTGTGGTGGTCCACCTTCCAGGGTGGTGTTTTCCTGTCTATCTCCCCACCAGGATGAGCAGGGGCAAACCCCCTGGCCTCACTATGCTGCCCCCACACCTGGGCCATCTGGCACATGCTGGGCAGGTGATAGCTGTTAAGTGAGTGTGTCACGCAGCGTTCTCATGCAGCCATGATCACTCTTCTCTGCTTCCTTGCCCCACCTGTGATACTGATAAGCAGGGCACTCATCTGGGCCCATCACCATTCTGTGCCAGGGCCGGGCCTCACCAGCATGCCTCCTCTGCTCCATTTAGCTGACATCCAATACTGCCTGGTACCGAGTGGGTGCTCAATAACCATGCATGCAATGAATTGTCACGGGGGAACTGGAAAACAAGGCAGGAGAGGAAGGAAGGGGCCGGATCGTTGAGAATTCCTTGGGTCACAGATAAGCCCGATACTGTCTATTTATTAAATCCCCACTACGCAGCCAGCAGCCAAATAAAGATGCCCCAGAGTTTAGGAGCCTGACTGGGGAGGGGCAGGGGGTGCTGGAGGTGGAACAGATTAAGCCATGCTCTCATCTAGTTCAAAATACCCCCGCCAGACCCATTTTTAGGAACAGAGGTCAAGAAGAAAAAGTAGAACAGCCTCCTGGGCCAGCACCTGCCCATTTCTGCCTCTTGGGGGCTGGGAAGCCTTTTAGGAAGGGAGCTTGTCCTCATCAGACCCACCTGGGCCCCTCTCCCCTCTGCCCGGGGACGCTGCAGGTGACTCGGCCTCTCTCTGAGCCTTCACCATCTTTATCGAAAAATAGGGACATCAGCTCATCCCTCCCCAGGGATGCAGTGAGATCCCGTGAACAGGCCACCTGTAGGAAGAGGCAGGTAGGTGCCGGGACGGGAGTGGGACTCTCAGTGGTGGACGAAGAACAAAGCCACCCCACCCCCATACCCCGTCCCTCCAAACTTACGCAGCTGCTGCCTAGTGGGGGTGCTATTTCAGACCGGGCTGTAGAAGGGACCAAAATATCCGGAGAAGTCTATAATTGGACAGAGTTCTCAGCCCTGTCCTGGGCTTCCTGGGGCCGCCTCTCTGCTGCCTGGAACCCGACGCTGTCCCTGCGCCCCGGCCTCTCCCCAGGCGCCCGCCCCCCTTCCCCGTTTGGGCGCATCCTGGGCCCCCTCGCCTCTCATCTGGGGACCTCCCCTGCGGGCTCGGCCCCCTCCCGCCCTCGGGCCCCTCCTGCCCCCTGGGGAGGGATCTCCGTCCGCTTCTCGGTTCTCCACCGCCCCTCCCGCCGGCCCGCCCACCGCCCAGCTCCGCCCCGCGCGCTCCGGGCTGGGAATCCCAGCGCTCCGGCCACTGCGGCCCTGGGGGCACCCAGCAGCTTTGTTCTTGGGCAGCAGCTGGGCTGGCTGCCGCCGCTGCATTTCTCCCCAGGAAGTGTCTCCCTTTCCCTATTTTTGTTTCTCCCACACTTTCTAGTTCATCCTCTAAGTTTCAAGCCTTGCGTATTTACGGTATTTATTTAGCTATTTGTTTTAAAACCAGCTCTCTCTCGGGACCCCTGGCCTGGGGGAAGCCCCCAGACTTGTTACTAACAAGTCTTGTCTAGGGAGTGAGTTTGTTCGATTTTGGGGGGAAGGGGGCGTGGGGTTGCTGGCAGGTGACCCCCCCCCTCAGGAGGGGGCTGCCGGGGCTGGCGTCTTCTCCCGGCTACTGCTTCTAGTGCACCCGGCCCTGGACGGAACCCCAGTTGGCATTCCGCTGAGCTCCTTCCCTCTCAGGTAAGTCCGGGTCTCTTCTCTGCTGCGGCTGCTGGAGCTGCCACCCGTCTCCCCACGTCGGTGAGGGAGAGCCCCTCCAGCTCAGATGTGTGTCTTTCTGAACACACGGCGCTCGTCCTGAGCAGCCGAGTCTGTGCTTTGCCCAAACTTCAGAGTGAAGTGGAGCAAAGTCTGTAAGAAGGTACCTGTTTGATTGCAGCTGAGCAGGAGCCCGGGGATGACTGCCGAGTGTCAGATGCGGGCCCTTACTTCCGAGCTGCTACTTTTAAAGTTGTTGTGATTCCCAGCCTCTTCCAGGTTTCCATTAAAAAACTTGGTGTAAGAGCTAGAAAGATGGGAAAACCAAAACCAAAACAAAACAAAAAGCAGTGGAGGGGGAGAATAGGCTTGCTTGTTTTGCTTTTATTGTCAAAAGGAACTTTGCCTTGGGGTCTAAATTTAGCTCTTTCCTATCTGAGCAACGTCTTCCCCCTCTCCCAACTTTCTCTAGCCCAGGGAGGTGTTTGTGTCCTTTTTGCTGCATATCATCCTCTGTAGCAGACCGGAATTTCTTGTCCCAGGTTATAAAGTGTGCCCGGAATTAGTTGCATTTTTGGAAACCATGCCCTCAGCTCTCCCCATTCAAGTGGAAACTCAGAGATGACAGGGGACACGCCTGTCAGACATCCCCCAAAGGAGGCTGTCCCACCGGCCAGTCCTGGGCTCTGTGATGGGTCTCTCTCCGCAGAACTTATTCCCTTACTTGTTATCTTCCAGAACCTGGTGCCAGCACCCCTGTGTCCACGCAGGTCAGTCCAGCCTCCAATCTGTCTCTCATTGATGACATATACCCAGAAAAATCCTGCAAAGCCAGATTTCTGCCTATGAGAACCACGTGGCTATGGGTCGCATCCTCAGACCCCTTCTAGTTTAGTTGACTGAGTTGTTCCAGGGAAGTTCTAAATTCCAGGGCTTCCGGGTTGATAGAGGCCTGCTGAGTGGGGTGCACTGCCCAGCCGGTGCGGTAGGTGCAGGTGAAAGCTGGGGGCTTTGCTGCTAGTCTTGCCTTCCAGTCGTAACTGTTGCTTTGTCTGGCTGCCCTGAGCTAGGGGACTGTGTCCACTGAGCCTCAGGGTCCTCATCTGCCAGGTGGAGATGATGGAAGGGATGCACTAAGATAACCCCTTGAGTGCCTGGTGTGTGGTAGGCAGCCCGCTTATCTTAGTTGGCTTCTGCTTCTCAGACCTGGGGAGGGAGTGGCATCAGTGGTTCTAGATTCCCTTGTTGCTCTGCCAGCTGTGTGACCTTGGGAAATTGTCACTTTGTGGCATCTTGTGTAAGGCAAGAGGCTAGGGAGATGAAGGTTTCCTCCCTAGAGACCCAGGAGTGGCTCCAGGAGGTCTATGCGCCCTTTACAATGTTGGCAGCAGAAATTTGTTTGTATCTGTTTTTTCTGGGGCTTCTTCAAAGTTTCATCAGATTCTCAAAAGTTTTTACACCTGCAAAATGGTTGAGTAAGTGGCCCACGGGCTGATCCAGCCCACAGAGAGTTTTAGTTCTTCATAGGTTGTTTTACATTTGTTTTAATTATGTGCCAACACAAAATATACAAATCTCAGTCTCTGGCTTTTCTTGAAAAATGAGAGGATGGGACAACTTTTGGCTTGCATCCCTGCCAGGCCGTCAGAGCAGCCGCATACTTTAGCAGCGTATGCCCTCTGGTCATCCACAGTCATCTGTGTGACCAGCAGAGTCTCCCCAGACACAAGAGTTTGCTGGCTCTGGTCTCAATGATCCAGGTTCTCTCTGTCCCTCTGATTCCCTTGTAAGAGGGCTGCAGATAAATAGAAGTGCATTTGGAGGTGAGAAAGCAGGATGTCCTAGAAACAGAAGCCATGGCTCGTGTGGAAAGATGTGTGTTACCATAAGAAAGATCCTCTAGTGTGGCGGAAAGAAGACTTGTGGCCACAGTGATCTGGAAGGCTATCGTATAGAAGAGGCAGCTGATCTGCTTTCTTGGTCCCCAAAGGGTGGATGGAGGAGAACTGGTGGGCACTGGATTCCAGCTCAATTCCAGTGAATCCCACTGCCGGAGGGATTCAAACTGAGGTTGGACGGCCATTTCACGGGCATGGTAGAGGGGTGCTCTGAACCTTGACTGCTAGGACCAGGTGAACATTTAGCGTCTTTTCCCAGCTTGAGGTCCTGTACTTCCTAGGTGCTTCCTTTGCAGTCTTAAAATTCTGCTGGTTCCCTCTGGCCTTCTTCTCTTCCTTCAGTGCCAACACTGCTGCTGATGGAGGCTGACACAGGTTGTGTGTCACTATGGACCAGGACCGTGAGCTATGTGTGCGTCATTCATACTCAGTTTTATTAACAGGAAAAGAAAGATCAGAGAGTTTGAGTGACTTACCTGAGGACAGGTAGAGAGAATACAAGGAGGCTGACTCAAAGCCACATCTGGGGTATCAAAGCCCCTTTTCATGTCAACAAAGGCCTTTTTGCTCATGCTGGAAAACCTTCTCCTCAAAAGGGAGCATCATTATTGATGCAGGCCTACCAAGGAGAACCAGAAAATGAGAAAGGCCCACAGGGATGTTTAGGGAGACAGGTCCTTGAGGATTTTTTAGCCAATCCCCTACTCAGGAATTGAAGATGTGCCAGGTTGCCTGACAAAAAACTACAACATCTAGAAAGACCAAGATCTAGTAAGATGGGCAAAGGGTAATTCTCCATTTCACAGATGAGGAAAAGGGGTCCAGGAGAACATGAGCGACTTGCCTGCTTTGCATTTAGAGACAGAGCCAGCTCTCAAACATAGGTCTCATGGGGTACCAGGACAGAGAAGGGCGGACCCCTGGTCTTCCTGTGCAGGGCTTGGCATTGCATGCGCGCACGTGTATGTGTGTGTGTGTGTGTGTGTTTGTGTCTGTGTGTGTGTGTGTGTGTTTGGGGGCAGGGTTGGTGTCTGAGACAACCAGTCCAAGGCCGGGTGGCCAGACTGACATCTTCTTTGCGTTTTGCCTGGGGCCAGCACAGAGTTTGTTGAGTTACTGAGTGTATGAGCCAATAAATGACCACGTGAATGCAGAGTTGAGTGAATGAATGAATGACAGGACATGACAATTCCTCAGCTTTGTTACTTGGCAAAATCAGTGACTTTCTTTGTGGTCTTAATAAGTACCATTTTGTTTTGCTTCTTAAAATTCTTCAAGTGGATGAGCCATGACATGCTAGCCGTTCCTGCTTGCTGCTGCAGTGAGCATTTTTGAGCACATGACTTCCCCTACTTTGCAGTGATGTCCCACAGATTATTCCCAAAGAATAGGACTTCTGGGTCAAAGGGCATGGGCATTTTAATGGTTCTCAGGAGGTATTAGGACTGAGCATTCATGAGAAGCGGAAAGCCGGGTAACATCATGGCACAAACAAAGGGAAGTCTTGGCAGATGCCCAGGGAATGTGTGGAGGGTGGACCCGCCAGCCTGCTGTGGTCATGAAGATGTCAGAGTCCTCCTGTGACAAACCCCATCTGATGCTTTAATTCCCTTCTACTGTCCACTTGCCCTAGCTTGCACGCTCCCAGTTACTGGAAGCTCACTACTTCTAGTTAATTCTGGCTATATTCTGGTAGAGATGAGAGTATCATTCAAATTTTTTTTTTACTTTGCTTCATAATAAAATTTTGAAAAAAAAAGGGAATTTGTACCATCCTTTGGTTAGAACTATCTCTAAGGAGAAGCCTTTCCTCTAACTACATACTGGAAAATCCAGGCCAGTTGGAGCCAGCCTTGACTGCCTGGTAGCCAAATTGCTGGGGGACAGTCTGCTCTTGATTCCATAAAGACAAGAAAAAGCAAATCAATTTAATCAATAACAAATTAATCAAAATATCACTTAAAAATAAAACCGAACTGCAAACGTCTTTGGGTTTGCAGATTCAGAGTGACTACACAGAGTTTTGCCAAATCATCATTGCTTTTATGGGCTTCTTCATCTGAAGACTATAAGATGATCATCACAACCAGCTTGTCCAGCCTCCTTATCCGATGACTGAACCACATCTCTCCTGGGCGTCTGCCCACCCTCTCCCGGCCCACCTCCAGGGGCAGAGAATACACCTCCCATGGTGCCCCCTCAGGCAGCTTATGGTGCTGTGTTGAATGTCTGGTTAAAAGTTTTTCCTTTTATCAAAATGAAAGTTCTCTTTCGCCCACTTCCATCTGTCACCTTTTTGGGAGTACATAGAATAAATTGAATTAAATCCCTTTTCCCATGGTATCATTTGAATTCTGTAAAAACAAAACAAACAAACAAAAAATGTGCCCCCCCCCAAGCCTATCAGAGATTGAGTGCCAGTTGGTACCAGGCTGTTGCTAGATAGTCTCACGTACATCATTGACTCCTGGGAATTAGCTGTGTTTAACCCATGTGCAGATGGACAGACAGAGGCTTACGGACATTTAGCACAACTAATAAGTGTCAGAACTGGGATTCAAACCGATGTCTTGGTGCAAATCCCATGCCCTTAACCGAAATTCCACATGGCCTTAAGTGTGTAAGGTAAATGCATATAATTCATGCAAAAAAGAAGAATGCTGTTTGGAATATCTTTTTCTTTTTTCTCATTAAATGTTTTAAATTATTAAAGACATAAAAGCATATTGTTACAAGTGCAGTAATATCAGCAACCCCCTCGTGTTCTTATCTACCCGATAGTAACCAATAGTAACATTTTTGGCAAATATCCTTTCACGACTTTATATCGAAATGTACGTATCAATCAAATTCTGGCATTTGAACAATTTGGGAACAATAACAACAAAAACTAAAACATATTTGCCTATCACAATGTCTGGCTCATAGGACGTTCTCCGTTAATAATTGAAGGGTCGAATTGTTGTCAGTGTTTGGTTTTGCGTGGTCTAATGCTTGCCGTGAGTCCACCGGGCAGTGGGGTGATGGTCCCCGTTTACCTTCAGCAAAACTGATGGACAGAATGAGGCCCTGGGTGGGATGTTTCCAGAGCTCTGGAGAAACACCCAACAGCAACTTCACCTTTTCCCCTTGCTCCCGAGTTGCTGTGGGCAAATCAGCTTGGGCTTTCTGTGCATCTCGGATTCTTTGACATGCTTGCCCCCAGCACCCCATGGTACCCGCAGCTCCATGTCTTCACCACTGTAATCCACTATAGACCTGTCTGTTTTTGCCACTAGGCAATAAGTTCCTCACATTCATGGGTTTTGCATTACTTACCTATGAACTACCAGTGTCTACGCAATGCTGGACACAGTAGGAACTCAACAAATCTTTGTGGAAGGAAGTAATTTCAAAACGGTGATAATGAAGTCCCTGGCACATAGTGGGTATTGGATTAGTGCAATACAATTTAATTTAAATCACAATTAAATAAGTGAATGAAATATCAAAATTGGAAAAGTCGTATGGATATTTACCTTGGCTGACACAGCGCTTCACACACAGACATGCATGATGGGTGTTCATCCTTTCCCCATCGGCAGCTCTGGCTGAAAGAGGGCTCTGTCTGAGGACCAGTCAGCTCACTGAGCCCCGGGGGCCTGGATCCATGGACTGGGCTGTGTTGGCGGGCGTAAGTCTGGCTTGGGTCTGAATTTGGCCTTTCTGTTTGCTAGCCTTGTGGTTTCCAGAACCTTTTAGAGCATCTCTGTGCCAGAGGCCAGGGAGAGAGCTCAGGAAACAGCGTGAGTGTCAGCTTCGGGGCCTGCACTCTTTGGTTAGTGTGCAGGTCTGACATCCTCAGCTCCCAGTAGATCAATCTTCTATGACTTTACAACGTTAGGTGGGCCCCAGGATTCTCTGTCAGCCACACTAGTTTGTTCTTCCACTAAGAAAGAAAGCCCCCAACCTTCTCAATCACCTTTCTCTAAAGTGATTTAGTAGACATACGTTGTATGCACACATATAAGTATCTATCATCTCTTGCCTCTTTGGTTGTTTCATGATAGCACTTCCTACCGGGGTCTCTCCAGTCATTCATTTAACACCCTCTGGATGCTAGGTGTGCTTAGGGAACAAAGAGGCACTTACAACACAGCCCTGATGCCAAACTGCTCACAGCGTGTTCCCGGTGAGGGACCAGGTGCTCTGCGCTGTGGGGGACAGAGAAGAGCGCTGCACCCCCACTCAGCCGCTCACCAGGCAGCAGATACTTATGGAACACAGATGGTGGCACTGCGTGTTTAGACACTCCCCCCATGTAATTTCTGCAACAACCCTAGGGGTATTTAGTGGTGGCTTTATGTATGCGGAGAGACCTAGAGAGGTTAAGTGACCTGTCCAAGGGCAATGGCCAGATGAGAGCAGAAGCCTCCTTTGCTCTACTCCACTTCTACTTGACTCTTCTCTACTCTACTGCTCTGCTCTAGTCTACTCCTCTCTACTCTACTCTACTCTTACTCTGCTCTGTTCTACTCTGCTTCTACTTTTTCTACTCCACTCCACTCTACTTCGACTCTTCCCTTCTCCTGTCTTCTCTTCTCTTCTCTCCTCTCCTCTCCTTTCTTCTCTTCCCTCCCTTCCCTTCTCTTCTATGTCAGAGTTCTTTTTGATAGGGATGAGGTTTCACATGAGGCTTCCTGGAGACATAGTATCGAAGCTTAGTATTGGGGGAAAGAGGAGAAGTCGCAACACTGTTTTTAAATTATTTGTTTGCCTTTCAGCTATCCCCCTACAATGGATGGTCCAAGAGAGAAAGACTCTGCCTTGCTTATCTCCGTCTCCACAGCTCTGCTAAAGAGGGGCGTGCAATGTTTGTGGCGTGAGTGAGCGCTTGTGTGGTTAATGGGTGTGTTGGTAAGGGATGGAGGGAGGGATGGAGGGAGTAAGTGCTGAAGTGCATGACCCCGTGGATGGATGGGCGAGGGAGCAGATTAATGAAACAATGAATGGGAAAGCAAATACGTGAATGGATCAGTGAGTACATGAGTTAGTGAATTAATTAATATTCTCAAGTTTTGGTCAACCAGGCCTGGGGGGTTCTTCAGGTGAAAAGGAAAGCGGATGGAATTGCAGTGGTCCCTTCCTCAGACAGAACATTTCAAGAGGCTTTTTTTCTGTCTCTCCTGCCGAGTTCTCCCACCAGTAAATGCTCAGGCTGTGTTTGAGAAGCCTGACCTTGCCAGATACCGCCAAGCACAGAGGTAATGAGCAGAGCGCCCTCCCACAGGCTCCCTTGAAGGGGACAAATTCCGGAAGCTTCCCCTCAGCTTTGGTCCTGGAGTCCCAGCACAGTGAGGCCAAAGCCACAGTCTCCCTTAGGAAATGAGCTGGAGAACCCCAGCTGTGATGGCTCAGAACCCTCTCTGTGCCACTGTATTGGGCCCATTTGTGAGTTGATTCCCTGGGAAGAAGGCTCATCCTGCAGAGCCTCTGCTCCTGGTTCTTCCTCATGCATCGCTGCCTTCTCCATGTGCTCACACCCGCATAACGACGGGGCCCTGGGAGGATCTGAGGCAATTTCTTGGAAGAAAAGAAATATCCTTTATTACTAGGCAAAGACAGTAACTCCTGTGCTAATCCACATGCTTGCTCTGTTCTCAGGAAATAGAAATTTCAAGATCATTAAAAAAAATTTCTTTTTAGAAAAAATCTTTTTAGAAAAAATAACAGAACTTTCTCTTACTATCTAAGTTAAATATAGAAATGAATATAGTTTAGACACTCAACTCATTGGTTCACTTCTCTGTTACACTGATACATAGAATGCCTGCTCTGTGCCTGTCACCATTTCAGGCACTGAGGAAGAGAGACCAGAGACATAATCCCTAAGTCTAAGGAGCTCAGTGGAGAAGACCAATAAGTAGGTCAATTTTAATACCACTTGTGAGTTGCTAAAAACTAGGGGATCTGTGGGACCCTAAAGAAGATAGTAACACACCCCCTACTTGGGAAGTCAGGGAAGGCTTCACAGAGGAGAAGCATGTAAGCTGGGTTTTGAAGGATGAGTAGCTGCAGAGGCAATGCCAAAGAATTAGGAAAAGAAGATGCTGAGGTGTTGGAGGAAGAGAGGGAAGTCTTTGAGGTTGGAGAATAAGGTTCATAAAGTGGGATGTGGGGGCCACGAGCCTGGAAAAGGAGGTTGCGATCAGGTTGAGAAGGGCCTTAAAGAGGGTTTCTGCTGGGAATGATGTGAACAGGCCTGTCTCATCTGATGATATCTATGCTTAGAGTGAGCAAGGCCCTTTGCACACTCACGGAATATGACTCGCATATAGCAAACGGGAATTTACAACCTGGTGTAGATGTAGAGGTCTCCCTCTCAGAGAGGAACCTGTCCCTAGAGGTTGTATGGAGTGCATGCCCTCAGGGCCAGAGCTGGAACTCAGATTAGAGACTACTGGGTCTCTTAAGGTTGGGTCTCTTGAGGTTGGGCCTCCAAACAGTCCAATTGCTGGAGGCTGCCTGATGTGAAATAGCTTCTAACTGAGAAAAGGGAATTCGGGGCCTGATGCGAGCTAGCCACTGACCTTTGCTTTACTTCCTCGTCTGGTGATGGCTAACATCCCAAACTCCTTCCTGCTCCAACATTTCGAATTAGAGATCTACTGAGTGCCTTGCAAAGTTGTGAGCACCTGGTTACTAGAGATATCCAGACTTAAACGAGTGTGTAAGAGGGACAGAGAGGGGATTGCAGCATAGGGCGATGGGGTAGTGTTGGGATGGCCCACTCACGCAGATAGAGGTCTCTGAGCTGGGTGATACAGTTGTGAAGAAAGGACTGTTGGTATGAAATAAATGCTGAGAAGGATTCTCTAGTAATAATAAGTTTCTTTAATTAAGTGCTTGTAGCTTTTTTTGTTTTTTATTTTTTATAGCTGCCATTGACTGGCAACCAGGCACTGTGCCAGGGACTCGCATCTCTCTAGTCAACTGGTGAGGCAGGTTAATCTTCCACTTTTATAGATGAGGCAACTGAGGCCTAGAGAAAGATACCAGCTGAGATCACGCAGCTCGTGAGTGATGGAGACAGGAGCCAGACTACTGTCCGTTTGGCCCCATGGTCCATGACTCTCCCATCGACCATACTGTCTTACAGGGAGGCATTGCTCCTGGCTTTCATTATTCTCCCCTGGAAAACGGGGAGCCTGCTGGGACAGCACCTCCAAAATCAGTGTGGGTGCTGTGGCACTATTTATATGGATTGCTTCATCAGACCAGACACTGCTCAAAATAAGTTAAACAGAAATATCTTTCTGTGTCCTCAGGACCCTGTAATCTGAGATAGTCTCTTGTGAAATGAACTGGGACACCATATTTAGGAAGGAAAGAAAAGAAAAGAAAGAAGAAAAATTCTGGAAGAATTCAATACTGAACATGTGAAAGAAATAAGAATGGGGCTATGACAGCTCTGATATGTTTGAATAGACAGTAAAACAATAAAGAGTGATTAGCATTTTCTTGTGCTGGTGGTGGGGCTGGCTGTAGGGAGGGCATCCTCCTGTCTGTGTCCTGCCCCATTGGTCCAGAAGGATGCAGGAGTGGGATATGTGGTTGAATTTGGAAGTCAGCCCTTGGAGGGGAAGGTTGAACAGGGTAATTCTTGGAAGGCATATCTAAACTGAGTTGTCAATCAAAGATGAAAGGAGAGGAAGAGGAGACAAGATACAGAGTGAGGAAGGAGTTTGAGGAACCAGGGATGCCATGTGGGAGAGGCTGGGTGAGCTCCAGAGATGAGGTGGCTATGTCTGATGGGCCTGGTTAAGTACAAGTGCCTGCTCTGTAGTTTGCAATAAAAGAACCCCAGCTCAAATTGACTTAACTTTAAAAAGTGGGGATGGGGTATGTTTGCTTCATGCAACACGTAAGCTCCGGGTGCCTCCAGACTTGGGCAACACTGTGTTAAAGTGCTTAGGTACTGAGTCTTGTTTTGTTCCCCTCGATGTGTGGCTTCGTTCTCCATCAAGATCCCTCTGTGTTATGGCAAATGGCCTTAAGCATCTCCAGACTTAGCAACTCTAGCAGAAACATAACTCTGTTCCCAGAAACTCCAGCAGAGGTCCCAGGGATGGCCCTGAAGGGCACAGCTTGGATTACGTGCTTGTCCCTGGTCAAATTCCAGCACTGGGGGGCGTGGTATCCCTATTGGGCCAATCTGGTCGCATGCCACCGCACTAGCCAGGCAAGCAGGGTCCCCTCGTGTGAACCATCTCGACAGGGTAAGAGAGACATTTTCACAAAAAGCAGGAGATTGATTTTGCTACCTGAAAAAGGGAGTCATGGGAGGAAAAAGCAATAGTGGGACCAGGCAGAAGACATCACTGGTGTGCAGGAACTCAGACGGGGACCAGACAGAAATGGTCTCAGGGTGCTCCATTTCTGTGATACACACAGGGCCAAGTTATATGGCTCCCTTCTCTCTCAACTCCACTTAAAGCTCATTGGCCTCAACACCTTTGTGGAACTAAACATATGATTCAAAATAGATGAGTATTTTGCTACATGTTACTTAAAACACACAACTCAAACCTCTGACATTCAAGGGCCCACAGTCTATCCTAGACTACCCTTTCCACTTGCCCCTTGATTCCCTTCAGGAGGGCAGCCAGTAACCCCTGGACTTGGGAAAGTGAATCCTGCCTCTGCCATTTTATAACCGTATGACCTTGAGCAGTGTCCTGGCCTTGGGTTTTCAGTCTGACAGGGGACAGTAACTCTGAGCATATTGGGCTATTGTGGGGATTCCGTGCGGCTGAGTAGATAAATATCCTGGTTCTGCACCTGCTGTGTGGTTGAGGCTCAATGAATCTTAATTGAATTCTTGTGTAAATCAGTTCTGGTTCGGAGTGCCACCAACCTTGAGTGGATTAGCGTAGGGAGCGTATTTCTTATTTACCTGTCAGTCCTGTTAGTCAGATGCAGGGGTGATTAATAGTAATAACGCTGAAGGAGCCACCTTGGACAACTGAAACTCAATGACACACAGGAATGAAACCGTTTTATGTTCCCCATCTGTGTTTTCAACCAAGTTCAATCAAAGCCCCTTGTCTGGTCCCCTAACAAACCTTGACCAAATTGCATAACTTTCTGTTCACTTTCTGGTTCTACAAAGGCTAGTCCAGTCAGATCCAGTACCAAAGTTTAATCCTATACTCACTGTAAAGCTTTCTGCCCTCCCATCACCACCGACAATAAACCATTGTCCTGAGGGACCTGGGTCGGGAGGGGGGTGGTCAGCTCTTTCGCTCCTCCTCCTTCTTTCTCTGGAGGGTTGGAGTGAGGATGAAGGGGAAGTGAGGGGGCAGTAGGTCCCTACCTCAGTGGCTGCAGTGGCAGCCCTCTCCTGTCTGTCTTTGCCACCAATACTTCATTGTGTTTAAGATACCCAAGTGGTGGTTCTCTAATGGGACTTCCTCACCTCGGATTCCCCCAACTTGGGAGATCTCTTCTAGTGAGATCTCTCCCATACCCTTTCTGCTTCTGCCCCAGCACTGCCCTTCATGGCTGCTTACAGCTGGAGTCTCCTTGTTGTGCAAACGGTTCTCTTGGTTGGGGACCAACTCAATAACTCAAGCCTACCTCCTTCTGTGGTGTTCATTTGACTCTTGGGAAACTTGCTTATCCTTGCCACATGGAATCACGGGAGTGCAGGTTGCCCCTCCCCTGCCCCTGCAGTGACAACTCTCCCATTCTCTTTTCCCTTGTTCACATAGGGCCAAGCAGACATGCAATCAGGTGACAAAGTTGAGGCTGGAGAGGTGGGTACAAGCCTATCGTTGAAAGTCTATGATGAGGAGGACTCTGAGCCTTATCCAAAGTGAGGGATTACTGCAGGATCCATTCCTGAGTCTAAAGATCACGTTTGTACCTTAGGAGCCTCATTTGATTCTTGTGAGGATGCGCAGACAACCAGGTAAGGGCGAGTCTGAGGGCCGGAGGCCACTTCTGAGGCTGTTGGTTGCAGGACTCTGAGAACTGAGGGAGGCCGTTTACTCCTCACCAATCCCTCTTTCTGAATGTCTGGCTCCTTCTCATTAGTCAGATCTCAGTTCAGATGTCCCCAACTCAGAGATTTTCCTTTTACAAAGTGTAAAAATTGTCCTACCCAAGTCACTTCTATCACTTGACCCTGTTGTGTTCAAATCAGTTGTTACTCTCAGAAACCATGTTGTTATTTGTTTCTTTGTTTCATTTTTCTCTTCTTTCCCTAGAAAGTAAGCTCCAGGGAGGCAGGACTGTTGCTGTAACCAGTGGGTGACAATGCCTGTCGCCTAGTCTGGTATTTGGTAAATATTTGTTGAATTAGTTAATCAATGACTCCAAAGAATGTGCGGAATGATTAAGAAGTGGGCCAGGGCTTAGGATGAGGATGTGCCTTTCAAGTCCTTTGGGGACTCATTCAAGAAATCTTCACTATTTCAAGAATAGACAGATATGGCTTGAGTTTCATTCACAGTTTTAGCAACTGGGAGAGAAACACAACTGGCATCCTGCCTCTTCTTAGGGAAAAAAATAACAGATAGGAAATATTTTTGAATTTCATAGAATAAAGAAGGAGGTTAGGAAAACACATTTCTCACTCTATTTCCATCTCCTTCAATCAAATTAATCCTGTGCTTTGGCAGTGTAGGGCTTAAGCAGATTCTGTTTAAATCTTGGGATGTCTGAATGGAGAGGATGTAGGACTTACTGGATGTTCTTGCTTGTTAGCAGGACCAAAAACTCCTAAAGGCCAAAGCTCTTTTCTCTGCTCCCCTCCTACTAGGCACCCAATCAGGTAACTTTATTCTATAGAGGACACAGACCAATCTTCTCTGGTCAAATGAAAAGAACGCAGAATTTAGGATCATAATGGCCTGGGATTAAATTCCAGTTCTGTCACTTCCTGCCTGTATGATTTGGGGCACATTCCTTAACTTTCCTGAACTTGAGATCCATCACCTGTAATAACCAGTTTGTCAGCTTGTTATGAAGAGATAAAACAATGCAAGTGAAACAACCAATATGGTTCTGGCTGCCCTTTATAGCATTTGTGACATTGTATGTTCAACACATCTGTTACCGCACAATCTATTGGATTAGCTCCCGTTCTACAGGTTTGGACATACATTTTCACTGCCCTAAAAATCCTATACTCCACCTATTCATCCCTCCCTACCCTGCAACCCCTGGCAACCACTCATCTTTTTACCGTCTCCATAGTTTCACCTTTTCCAGAATGTCATGCAGTTGGAAGCATACAGTATGTGGCCTTCTTGGAGTAGCTTCTTTCACTTAGGGATATGCATTTAAGGTTCCTCCATGTCTTTTCATGACTTCGTAGCTCATTTCTTTTTACCATTGAATAATATTCTGTTGTCTGGATGTATCCTAGTTTATTTATCCATTCACCTACTGAAGGACAGCTTGGCTGCTTCCAAGTTTTGGCAGTTATGAATAAAGCTGGTGTGAACATCCATGTGCTGGTTTCAGTGTGGACGTGTTTTCACTTCCTTTGAGTAAATACCAAGGAGCGTAATTGCTGGATCATATGGTAAGAGTATGTTTAGTTTGTAAGAAACCACCAAACTGACATCCAAAGTGGCTGTACCATTTTGCATCCCCCACATATCTCCCTATGGTAGACTTTTAATTGTGCTTGACTTTCTGTTTATTTTTTAAGACTTTTTTTAAAAGTAGTTTTAGGTTCACAGCAAAATTGCACTGAATGTACAGATATTCCCATGTATCTCCTGCCCTACATATATACAGAGCCTCCCCCATTATCAACGTCTCCCACTAGAATAGTACATTTGTTGCAATGAATAGACCTGTATTGACACACCATTATCACCCAAAGTCCACAGTGTATGTTAGGGTTCACTCTTGGTGATGTACATTCTATGGATGTGGAACATGTCTAATGGCATGTATCCACCATTATAGTATCATACAGAGCATTTTCACTGCCCCAGAAATCCTCTTTTCTCTGCCTGTTCATTCCTCCCCCTTACTCCAACCAACCCCTGTCAACCACTGAACTTTTTACTGTCTCCATAGTTTTGCCTTTTCCAGAATGTCATAAAGTTTGAGTCATACAGTATGTAGCCTTTTCAGATTGGCTTCTTTCACTTAGAAATATGTATTTAAGATTCCTCCATGTTTTTTCCATGGCTTGATAGCTCATTTCTTTTTAGCACTGAATAATGTTCCATTGTCTGGATGTACCACAGTTTATTTATCCATTCACCTCCTGAAGGACGTCTTGGTTGCATCCAAGTTTTGGCAGTTGTGAATAAAGCTGCTATAAACATTCATGTGCAGGTTTTTGTGTGGATGTAAGTTTTCAGTTCCTTTGGGTAAATACCAACGAATGTGATTGCTGGATTATATGGTTAAGAGTATGTTTAATTTTGTAAGAAACCACCACATTGTCTTCCAAAGTGGTTCTACCATTCTGCATTCCCGCCAGCAATGGATGAAAGTTCCAGTTGCTCCACATCCTTGCCAGCATTTGGTCTTGTCACTGTTCTGGGTTTTGGCCATTGTAATAGGTGTGTAGTGGTATCTCATTGTTTTAATTTACAGTTCCCTGATGACATATGACATGAAGCATCTTTCCATATGCTTACTGGCCATCTGTATATCTTCTTTGGCGATGTGTCCGTTAACATCATTGGCCCATTTTTTAAGTCAGGTTGTTCATTCTGTTATTGCTGAGTTTTAAGAGTCCTTTGTATATTTTGGATAACAGTTTCTTTATCACATGTGTGCTTTGCAAATATTTTCTCCTACTCTGTGTCTTGTCTTTCCAGTCTCTTGAAGTTTTTTCCTTACTTAGTTAAAAGTATAACACACAGAACTCTCCACTGTAAAAGTCACAGGGAAAATATTGGATCTGTGAAAGAAAACCAAAGATGGAGAAGTGCTATAGCATGTCTGCTTCTATTACTAAGGGTAGCAATGAAAGTGAAGCCGACACTTATATGGGACAATTGGGTTCTCTCTCTGCTCTGACTCTCGCCAGCACACTGGTACCCTCAGAGCTCTGACTTCTACTCCCTCTGACATGTCCAAGGAGTATTTCCAGCCCCAGTTTCTCTTCCGAGCTCTAGATTCAAATGTCTGTCTTTCTTGGGACTTCTTCACTTGGCTGTCTTCCATGTGCCTCAAACTCACTAAGTATGCCAGCCGGAACTCATCATCCCCGCCGCCCTCAGGGACTGGCTCCCAGATGTTCAAACTGGAATTCTGGGCTTCCTTCCACCCTCCCTTCTCCCTCTATCTCTCCTTGCCCTGCTGGCCACGTGGTATCATGGAATCTTTACCTGGACCGCTTGGCCTGCAGCTGTCCTAGGGGAGGTCATCTGCATCTCTTTTCTGATGTTGCACTAACCTCATCATTGGTCGCTCTACTCCATCCTTCCTTCTGAACAGAGTTTTCTAAATCACACTGGTAGATGCCACTCCCATGCTTGAGAACATCCACTGGTTCAAGAAGGTCTCCAAGCAAAGTCTGACCCCTTTCCCTGGGTCACCACACCAGTCTCTAGACTGCCTTTATTAATGCTCTTTCCTCAAACTTGAGTGCCTTCCTCTCCACAATCCCTACCTTCTGCTGCAGCCTAATTTTTCCCATTCCTTTCATCCCCTCCTCCAGAGTACGGTACTTCGTGCTCATCCCAGGAATGATGCTCTAAGGGAGGCAGGCTATTTTTGGTGAAGGCAACACTCGTCCTCCTGCCTACTCCCCACCCATCTTTCCAAGCTCAGCTCAGACGTCATCTCCTCCAGGAAGCCTTCCCTGACCTCCCAGGCCTGAGTCAGGCACTTGTCCTTCCCTCTATCAGAGTACTGACCACGTGGAAACATAAGCATCTGCTTGCTTGTCTGTGTCCACCATTAGGCTGCAATCTCTTTGGACAAAGTGTCCTATCCTCTATGCCTGGCACTTAGTAAGTGCCTAACATGCATTTAGGTCATGACTGAATTAGAGAATAAACCAATAAACCCCCAGTACCCCTATGCCATCAGCATCAGCTGAGTTCTCTTAGTAGTTCAGACTGACAAGTCTCCCCTTGATATTGATTATGGCAATGTTGGTCAACATTTTACTTTATAAAAGATTATCACACCCATTGCCTCATGTCATCTCCTCTATGGATCTTTGAAGTAGGGGATATTGTCCCCATTTTATAGATGATGAAACAAAGGATTGGAAAAATGAAAATAGTATGTGGTCAGATGTTGTTCTAAGCTTTTGACATGTAGTGACATTTAATTCTCCTAATGGTCTGTGAGATAGATATTATTATCCTCACTTTATATGTGAAAGGGCTGAGGTCTAGAGAGGTTAAGTGACTTCTGCTTGTTTGCACAGCTAGTAAGAGGCGGAATTGGAATTTGAACACGGGATTCTGATTAAGGAGCTTCATCATTGGCTGCCCCAGAGAAGTCCGTGCTAGGACAGGCCTGGCATACACAAGATACTCAATATGTATTTGTTGACTGAAGAGGACTTGCCCCAAGTCACACAGAGCCGAGTCTGAATCCAGGATGCAGGCTCCCCAGCACTTCCCAGGTAGTTGGGCTCTTGGGCTTCTGCAGAGACAGAAGCCCCCAGCTCCCTCTTCCCCTCTCTAACCAGTAAGTGCAGTTTGCATCATAGAGAGCTTGGCAGGCATGCACCTGAGGCTCAGAGCCAGGCCTGTGAGAGAGGGACCCAGCTCAGTGGTCTGGACACAGCCACACCATGCTTTTATGTCTCCACCAGATTCCTCCCAGAGCATCGCCCGTCACCCCAGCAACACATCAGTGGTGCCTCATTCCACCCAACCCCCACCCACAGTGGGCAGCGGCTATCCCTCTAAATCAGAGCTCACACTCTGCCCAGGCTGCCCTAGCGATGTGCCAAATCTCATTTTCTCTCTCTAAATTGCTTTCTGCTCAATGTCTTTCTTCCCCCTCCTCTGGGTCCCTGAATAGGGAATGCTGGTTACTATGGCGATGGGCCGGCTTGTGGCAGGAACTCAGCTCAGTAAATTAATTGCTGGACTTTTGGAGACTAATGTCAGAGCCCTGCCTCCTAGGGCCAGGGTGTGGCCTGTATCGTGCCAGCTTATTAGCCAAGCCCTGGAAAGGGCTCAGGGCCTAGTGAGAGAGAGAGAGAATGATGGTACCCATGCTTGCCGAGGCTGTAACCTGAGGTGGACTGCGAGATGGGGGGATGTTCCCTACACACCTAGTCTGTACTAGGACCAGGGCTGCAGGCTTTGCAGAAATTATTTCATGTAATCTTCACAGCACCCCCAGTGGAGTAGAGATCATCCTCATCTTATGCAGGTGAAATGCTCATTCATACTGCTAAGGAGTAAAGCTAGGATTCCATACCAGGCCTGCCTTGCTCGGTGGACCATTTGTTAAGAACATTCCATTTATTCCTGGGTGGAAAGCCATTCTCTCCTCTATAGTCTCTTCCAGAAGACAGAAGCATGGGGAACGTTTCCGAACTCATTCCATGAAACCAGCATTACCCTAATCCCAAAACCAAAGACATTCCAAGAAAAAAATAACAGACCAAAATCCCTCATGAATATAGATGCAAAAATCCTCAACAAAATATTAGCTAATTGAACACGAAGATGTATGTAAAGAGAATTATACACACAGCCAAGTGGGATTTATCCCAGGGATGTAAGGCTGGTTCAATGTTTGAAAGTCAATTAATGGAATCTATCACACCGACAGGCAAAAAAGGTCATTCTCTTCCCTCAGGTCTATCATTGCAAAGTTTCCCCCCATGCATGTGTTCCCCTTCTCGACGCTCCTAACCTCCCCTTTCCTGTGGACTGGGTGGCACATAGCTTGGTTTTTAAATTTTTTTTTTTTTTGAGGAATATTAACCCTGAACTAACATCTGCCACCAATCCTGTTTTTCCTAAGGAAGACTGGCCCTGAGCTAACATCCATGCCCATTTTCCTCTACTTTATATGTGAGACACCTGCCGCAGCATGGCTTGACAAGTGGTGCCATGTCCACACCCGGGATCTGAACTGGTGAACCCCGGGCGGCAGAAGTGGAACGTGGGAACTTAACCGCTGCACCACTGGGCCGCCCCCACATAGCTTGTTTTTTGACTATATCCTTTGCTGGTTTCCCACATTGTTTTGTGCTTAAGAAATAAGAGTTGCTCCAGCCAGATTCCAACATCCTGGGAGAAGCCACATTGCCACATGATTACAAGCATGGGCCTGTGATTGCCTGGGACTGAATCCTGGCTCCTAGTGTGGAGTCCTGGGCAGATGACTAAGCCCTCTGTGCCTCAGTTTCTCACGCTGTGACATGGGGGTCATGATCCCTGCTGTTCAGATTATGCGAGTTATTATGTGTGAAACCCTTAGAATGGCTCCTGATTCACGTTGACGGCTGGAAAGAGTGCAGGCTTTGGCATCATTCAGGCCTGAGGCTGAGTCCAGCTCTGTCTTTACTAGCATGTGGGCCTGGGGAAGTTGTCTGGGCCCCTGATCCAGGCTCATCATCCATAAGGGGTGGGTAGCAGAGCTGATTTGTCTGTTTGCAGTGGCCTCTGAGAGGGCATTGGTAAAGGCGCCTGGCTTGCAGTGCACGTACAGTAAGCGTTTTCCCTGGCCCTTCCTCGAGGGAACCAAAAATCAGGACTGTGGATTTTCCACTCAACAAATATTCCCTGGGCCCCAGATCAGGTAAATAGCCCAAGCCTGTGAGAAGGTTAGTGATCGGCATAGTCTCCCCCGGGGGATCTTAGAATCAAGGAGGGGTTGTTTCTGAGCCCCATGGATGGAGTTTCACATGCAGATCTTCCCTTTGTCAGTGGGGTGTGCTGGGGTGTCTCCCTGTTTCTCACCCTCAGCTTTCTTGCCTGTAAAGGGGAGATGTTGGTGCCCACCCGTGGGGTTGTAAAGATGGAGGTGTGCAGTGTCCACAGTGTGGAGGCTCTCCACCAACACCAGGGCAACACACAGGTCCCCAGGTGTCGGGACCCTGTGAACGGTGGATGGGCGTAGGAAATGGGTCTGGGTTGGAGTCCCAGCTCTGGCTCACGTCAGCAATGTGGCCTTAAGAGTGGTTGAGGCATCAGGCTAAGGGCTTTGCCTGTAACTTTATTATTTAATCCCTACAACAGTCCTCTGCGACAGCTGCCATAAGGTAGGATCTGTTATTATTTCTGCTCCACAAATGAGAAAACTGACAGACAGAGAGATGAGGTCACCCCTTGAGATCAGGAGCTAGTGATCATGGGGATTTGTACCACCAGGCACTCTGATTTGAGAGCCCAGCTCCTAACCACCTGGCGAGTTCTACCACCATGTACCCTAGAACTGATGGAGTCTGCATCTGTCTTACTGGCGCTCGGGGCGTGAAGGAAATGTGAGAGGGCTGAGTGTGCTGTCCTGCCACACAGGATGTTGGGAGTCGGGCCGTCCTCAGCCCAGGTGTGGGGATGCTCACGGGCTATTACAGAATCTGCTGCCTGGTTTCTCAATCAGGCCAGTCAGTCTGCCTTCAGTAGAAGGAGGAGCTCCTGGGACCTCCATCCTCTTTGCTCTCTTCCCACCAAGTTTCAGGATTCACAATCTTTCCTAGGAAAGAAGATGGAGACTCCCCAGTCTCCTCCCTCCTGGCCTGCCCCAGGCTCATGACAGAGTGACCCTCCTGTGACCTAGGATGATGTCTTAGTCAGCTCAGGCTGCCATAACAAAACTCCACAGATAGCGGGGCTTAAACAACAGACATTTATTTTTCACAATTCTCGTGGCTGGAAAGTCTGGGATTAAGGAGGCAGCAGATTCAGTTCTAGTGAGGGCCCAATTCTCGGCTCTTAGGCAGCCACCTTCTTGCTAAGTCCTCACATGGTGGAAAGAGAGAGAGAGAACTCTGGTGTCTCTTTCTCTTCTTAGAAGGGCACTAATCCCATCGTGGGGGCCTGTCATCATGACCTCTTTTAAATTTACGTACCTTCCAAAGGCCCCACCTCCAAACATCATTACATTGGGGGTTGGGGGTTCAATATATGAATCTGGGGGGCACAATAAGGTCCATAGAAAAGGGCCTGAACAAACGCTTGTAGAAGCCAGGCAGAGAGAAAGTGGGGAGGTGAGAGAATGTTGAGAGGGACCATTGCCCACACTCTAGCATCCATCCTGGGCACTTACAGATCCTCCTTTCCTCTCATCTCTCATTACCGTTTAGTTTCCCATTGCTGCTATGACAAAATACTACAAACACAGGGGCTTAAAACAACTCAAGTTTATCATCTTAAAGTTCTTAAGGTCAGAAGTCCAAAATGGGTCTCACTGGGCTAAAGTCAAGGGGTTGGCAGGGCTGTGTTCCTTCTGGAGTCTCTAGGGGAGAATACCTTTTCTTGCCTTTTCCAGCTTCCAGAAATCACTGCATTCCCTGGCTTGTGGTCTCTTCCTCCATCCTTAAAACCAACAATGGCTGATCAAGTCTATCTCAGGCTGCCATCACTCTGGTTCTGACTTAGCTTCCCTCTTTCACTTGTAAGGACCCTTGTGATCACACTGAGCCCACCCAGAGAGTCCCAGTTAATGTCTGTATTTTAAGATCAGATGATTAGCAACCTTAATTCCACCTGTAACCTTAATTCTCCCTTGCCATGTAACAATATATTCACAAAGATTGGGGTGTGAACATCTTTTTTTGTGTGTGTGTGATGACATATAACATAAATTTTGCCATTTTAACCATTTAGAAGTGTGCAATTCAGTGGCATTAATTGTATTCACATGTTTTGCAACCATCACCATTATCTATTTCTAGAACTTTTTCGTCACCCCAGACTGAAACTCTGTAACTGTTAAGCAATAGTGAGAGATATCTTTCCATTTATTTAGATCTCCTTTGATTTCTTTCAGCAATGATTTGTAGTTTTCAGTGTACAAGTCTTGTACCTCCTTGGTTAAATTTATTCCTGTATTTTATGCTATTTTGTTGGTGCCATTGCAAATAGAATTATTTTCTTAATTTCCCTTTTGGATTGTTCACTGCCAGTGTACAAAAATGCAACAGATTTTTGAGTGTTGATTTTGTATCCTGCAACTTTGCTGAATTTGTTTATTAATTCTAACAACTTTTTATGGATTCTTTAGAGTTTTCTATGTATAGGATCGTGTCTT
Source organism: Equus quagga (assembly GCF_021613505.1). Taxonomy (NCBI): domain Eukaryota; kingdom Metazoa; phylum Chordata; class Mammalia; order Perissodactyla; family Equidae; genus Equus; species Equus quagga. The sequence goes on from NC_060282.1 coordinate 5,264,400, forward strand.
ATACAAAAGACATTGTTTTACTTCTTCCTTTCCAAGTTGGATGCCTTTTATTTGTTTTTCTTGCCTAATTGCTCTGGCTACGACTCATAGTACTATGTTGAATAGAAGTGGCAAAAGAGAATATCCTTGTTTTATTCCAGATCTTAGTGGAAAAGCTTTCAGTCTTTCACCACTGAGTATGATGTTAGCTGTAGGCTTTTTGTGTATGGCCTTTATTGTGTTGAGTTTCCTTATCTTCTTAGTTTCTTGAGTGTTTTTATCATGAAAGAATGTTGGATTTTGTCAAACACATTTTCTGTATCAACTGGGAACACCATGTGTGTTTTTCTTCTTCATTCTATGGATGCATGTATTACATTAATTGATTTTTGTATATTGAACCACCCTTGCATTCCTGAGATAAATCCCACTTGATCATGGTATTTAATCCTTTTAATATGCTGCTTAATTCAGTTTACTAGTTTTTTGTTAAGTATTTTTACATCTACATTCATAAGGGATATTGGTCTGTAGTTTTCTCTTTTTTGTGTGGATATTTGGGAAGATAAGGACCAAGATTTCCTCTAAAATCCTGGAGAGACTTGGATGAAGCCCAGCTTCTGCAATGAGGAAAATTATCAAATTTCTTGAGCTCCAGAAAATACTTAACAACTATGGCTGTTACCATTTTATCTCCCTTTTCACCATTTTTCTTATTTCATGAAAAAATGATGGCTCAACAGTTGTTGCTAATATTTGGATTTGGAATATCCATAGAGGTCATGGAAAGAGTGTGGTGCAGTGCCCAGAAGAGGCTGGTTCAAGACTTAGTCCTTCCTGTGACCAGCTGGGTGAACTAGGGAGAGATACGGATCTTCTTTCCACCTCACTCCCCTCCTTCACCAAATGGAAATGGTGATGCCTGCCTTGAAGACTCACATGAGCTCATGTAATAATCAGAAGGTGCCTAGCATATGGTAGATAATACATGGTAGTTATTCAATTACTTTCATAGCTCTTTGATATTGTCTATGTTCCTCTAATCAATGGCTCATAGCCACTTTAAAATAATAAGATGACAGCAGCAGATGCTGGCCATTTATAATTCATTAGTAAATCTAATATTTATCTGTTAAGTGCCTACTATGTGCCAGAAACTGTTATAGATGCTGGGAAACAGAATGAACAAGACAGACAAGTGCTTGCTTTCATACAGTTTTGAAGGTGAGAGGGTTGGGCAGCCCACTTGACTTGCTAAGATTCTGAGTCCCTCCTCCCTCTGTACCTTCTGATCCCTGACGTTGGCCTCTGCCCCTAAATGTACCATTTTGGGAGAGTGCCTTTCTTCTTGCTCCTGTGGCTGCCTCCTACGACTCTCAGAGTTTTGGCATTTGGGCTGTTAGACCCTGTGCATTGAGAGGTGGCCATCAGTGCCCTGGTAAGATGAGTGCACTTTGCCCTGAGGGTGGTAGGGACCTGAGTATAGAATTGGTGCACTTGTCCGGAGAGGAGTGCACACATCTGTTCTGATGTGGAACTTCCCCAGTACTGTGCCCTTGCTCCCCTCTTGGACTTTGCAGATGCTGTTCCCTCTGCCTGAAGTGATCGCTTGCCTTTTTTCTGGCTGAGGCCTACTCAGCTTCCAAACTTGGCTTGGCTTTGCTGTTGCTAGTCCAGGAAGCCTGACCTTGCCCCCATGCTCCCATAACCCCCTGTATCTCGCTCTCCAGTGCTCATTTTATCCTGCCTTTCCCTGGCCTTCTTCTTACCTGTCTCCCAGGTGTTGGTGAGTGCCCTCAAAGATGGGTTTGGTGTCATTCATCTGCCTGCCCTCGGCACCTGGCACATTAGGGCCACTGGTGAATATTTGTTGAATGAATAAATCAGTGGTGAAATCTATAAACTATTTTTCCTTTCCTGGATCTTGACTTTAACAATGACGAATAATTTTTGAAATGGACATCCACATGAGAATAAAATATACAGAAGGGCAAATATACTTAGCTAATAAGCATCATGGATCAAAGAAATGCATGGAAATGAAGAAACGACGTCTCTCCTATTGAATTGGCAAAGGTGGGAGAAATGACAATCTTCCATGCTGCCAGGTATGCCGAGAGAGGGGCTTACCTGCTCGCACATGGCTGGAGGCAGAGAAACTGGAAAGCAGTTTGACAATTCGTGTCAGGAACTTTTCAAACTCATATGATGCTTAAGTATTTTTCTACAAGTCTGCCCTAAAAAAATAATTAAATATGGGCAAAGACTTAGGTACAAAGATGTCCTCTTATAACATTATTAAACAAATAAAACAGACTATTAAATGTCCAAAAGTAGAAAATACGATCCACACAATGGTGCTGGTGCCACAGGTATGGTCATAGCTAGCCATTGATGATGAGGCCTGACAGATCCTCAGTGCACATTTGCTAACTGATGGATGGGAGGATAGATGGAGCAATCAGTGAAGGGGGAGGTATCTCTGGGCTGTGCTCTTTACAAGGTCACACTGTTGGCTGTGAGAAGAGTTGAGTCTGAGGAATGAAGACAAATTGGGAGGCTGGGTCTGGGGGAACCCCTCCCATGTGGGGCCGGGCGGTTGCTTCTTGTGGCTTCTCTGCTCGAGGGCCCTTCTCTAAAGGCATGTCTTTCTCCACACAGGAAATGCTCCGGTAGACCCAAAGAGTGTCTCTTCCTGGCCAAGAAATGCTTGTCCCCAAGCACAAGAGAGCTGTGGCCAGCCTCCGAGGGAACACTGTGCCCTGCCTTCTCTGGATGCTGCTGCTATGGAGTGGGGACAGTGGCTGTCAGGCCCAGAGGGCAGGTGGGGCCACTGTGGGCTGTGCCAGGCTGAAGACATAGTATAGTCTCTGTGCACGTCCGTGTGTGTGAGTGTGGGGTGTGTGACGACTGTGAGTGAGCTAGTGACTGACTGTGTGTGAGAGAGAGTGGTCACACACCCATCATCCAGCAAGTGTGGGTGTCAGCTGTCTCCCAACCAGTGTGTATAATGATCAGTTGCCGGGCAAGGGCATTTGATTGTGTGTGTGATTCTGTAAGAATGTGTGAAAGTGTTTTAAGAGAGCGTGTGAGACAGAGAGAAAAATGAGCTGTCTGAACACACATCCTGAGTCAGTCACATAACGTGTTGAAGGCTTGTCTCTATCAAGTGCCTGTAGGGTTTAGGGGACAGTGGGTGAAGGTTAGGACCCTGTTGTGTTGTCCTATCCTGTGAAAGCTTTGGGGCCATTCCAGGGGACGTGGACACACTGGAGTCCAGCCAGAAGAGGTGGCCAGGACAGCGAGGAGAATGTGCCTCTGCAGTAGGCAGAGGAAGTGGGAGAGTTTGCTGGAGAAGAGGAGGCCCAGGGACAGGAGGGGTGAGACGGGACAAGATGGTTTGCTCCCTTGCCTCAAGGCCTCCTGGGAGAAAGGCACCATCAGTGTGGAGACATGAAGAAGGGGTCAGGAACATGAGCCAGTCCCTTTCACAACATCCATCACAGAGCTTGCCCATGGGGGTCCTTAGCACACAAATGAACAGGATGTTCGGGGACTGCCCACACGGTGGCAGGCAGGGCCCCCGTCACCAGATCCCTGGACATAAAACACCTCCCCCATTTTGCAGGTGAGGAACTGAGGTAAAGACAAGCCCAAAGCCAAGAAAACACCTCAAAGACTTGCATTTCCATAGGGTTTTTACAAAGTTCTCTCCTGTATTTTACTTTGCCTGAACCACTCAAAGCCCAGCTAGCTGGAAAGACAGCCATGACTGTGGGGCTCCTGCTCTTCCTGTGAGGAGCGTAGATGTCTGTGTCCACCAAGAGGACCCCGCATGCACAGCTGACACACAGGATTAGCAAATTCAGGAATGGGAAGGCCTGAGGACTGTCTCCTCCATGCCCTCATTTCACAGAGTGGAAGATGCTGGTCCAGAGGAAAGCGGTCACCTGCAAGGGGTCACACAGCCCTCACCTATGGCAGAGCCAAGGCTGGAAGCCAGGGCACTGGCCCCAGGGTCCGGGCCCTTCCTGAGACATCCCACTTAACTCTCCTGTGCCCACAGTCCAATCTTTCCCAGAGTCTCCAAGAGAAAGTGTCCCCAGAGCTCCAGAGGGCCCTTTGGTGAGGACTCTTGAGCAAATGAACCTTCTGCAGCCTTAAAACAAATTTGCTTAAGGATTACAGCCACGGGTCGGGGCCTGCCTGGCCCATAGCAGCAATTATTCTGAACAGGCTGGGACATTATTGTCACAGAGAAGATAGGATGACCTTTTGTGTCCGGGAGAAAACCTCCCTGTGAGTTATCTCTGAGTCCACACATCTGGACCAGCACACCCCAGGAGCTCCAATCCTGTCAGGGATCCAGCTGCGAAGCCAGGGCTTTCCCTTGGCGCCCGACAGGCGGACTGTAGCTGGGATTTTAAAAACTAGAGGGAAAGTAGAAGTGGAAAATTCAAGAGTGGCAGTGGCTCGGGGCAGGATGGGGAAGTATCTGTGTGTGTGTGTGTGTTTAAATACATAAAGCTTTATGGTTTCATGAACTTAATTGATTGCTTATAAAGATAAAATCAGAAATACAAAATAGTACAATTCATTCGTGGTTCTGCCTGCCCGAAGGAAGCAGTGTTTCTTTCTTAGTTTCCCTCACGCGTGCATACACAATCTCACACATAGACACACACAACTCTTCATACCTGACAGTGTATTGGACAGTGTATCATGTTGGTAAATCAGGATTCCTTTACGACGGACACTGTTGGGGCGGCCCCGCTTCCGCTGTCTGAACACAGGATGGTTACTATTTAAGTAGCTCCATATGGTGATCAGCTCGGTTGTCTCCAGGATTTTGCTCAGCAATGCTGCCATGAGTTTCATTATACATCTTTTTTTTGTTCCCTTCCATTTATCTGCTTGTTTTTTTGGGTAAATCACTCAATTTGCAATGGGTGCATCAAAAGACACCCTCCTTTAGGACCCTGAAAATGGGTGTGATGAAGCCCACGGCCACTTGTTGGGCAGGCGTTCCCCTCATGTTCTCACTGGTTACCATGCTCTTTCTGACTTTTGCCAGTCTGATAGTTCAACAAAACGGGTTTTTTGTTTGTTTGTTTTTGTTTTGTTTTACTAGCCAAATGTTTGAGCCAGGTATTCCCGGAGGCCTGGTCAGCTGCTGACCAAGCCCCAGAGTCTGGAAGAGTCCAGACCAGGGCTTCTTGGTAGTTTCTGTGTATATGTGTGCAGTATTTTGGAGTTTAGAAAACACTTTTCCTCCTATTATCTCATTGTGAAATGGGATGAGCAAGCTCTCGGCACTGGGTTGCCGTGTGGATCAGAACTAAATTATATAGTGCTGTATTCTGTTTCATCAAAAGCACTGTATAGTTTATATAAAATTTATATTTATAAAAATATAAGTATATTTTTATAAATCATTGGAGAATTTCTAAAAATGTATATTTAAAATATATGAATGCAATGTATTTTATATGATTTCTAATGATAGTGCCTTGGCTAAATAAATTATGTTCATCTATGCAATGGACTCTCTGCAGCCATGGAAACTGGCATTGTCACACTGGAAATGGGTTTCCAGCTTATTGCTGGAGGTGAGAAAAACAGCTTATATATCAGTGTGTCTGATACAGTCCCATTTCCATCAATAACTGTATGGAAATAGAAAATAATTAGGTATACACACTGTGGGTTAACGGTGGTTATCTCTCTGTGGCTGGGAATATGAGCCTTTACAACATTTTTTCTCTGCCTTTTCTGAAATGGACATGCATTATTTGTAGTAGGTTTGAAAAATAATGAAGTCCCTTTGTAACCAAAATAAAAGTATTTAAAGAAATTGGCACAGTGGTGTTCCATGAATGTTAATCAGTTTTATGTAAGATTATATATTGTCAACTGAACCCCATGGCAACCTTGGGGACCGTTATCATCATGTGACAGTTAGGAAACTGAGGTTCAGAGCTTTAAGGCAGCCACGTTAGGCCCCCAGCCAGTAGGAGGCAGAGTGGACAGGTGATTTAGGCAGGTCCCTATGACCCCAACGACCACACTCCTAGGCCCCAAGGACAGTGCCCTCTTTCCACAACCCATTGTCGCTTGTCCCCTTTCTCTCGCCTCTGCAGGTTGCAAAACTGTCCACTATGATCTGGTCTTCCTCTTGGACACCTCCTCCAGCGTGGGCCAGGTGGACTTTGAGAAGGTCCAGCAGTGGGTGGCCAACCTGGTGGACACCTTCGAGGTGGGCGCCGATCACACCCGCGTGGGGGTCGTACGCTACAGCGACCAGCCGACAACGGCCTTTGAGCTGGGCCACTTCAGGTCACGGGAGGCAGTCAAAGTGGCTGCGCGGCGCCTGGCCTACCATGGCGGCAACACCAACACAGGGGATGCTCTGCGGTATATCACCCGTCACAGCTTCTCCCCGCAGGCCGGCGGCCGCCCCGGGGACCGCGCCTTCAAGCAGGTGGTCATCCTCCTGACTGATGGCCGCAGCCAGGACCTGGTCCTGGACGCCGCGGCCGCAGCCCACCGTGCGGGCATCCGCATCTTTGCCGTGGGCGTCGGGGAGGCGCTGAAGGAGGAGCTGGAGGAGATCGCCTCGGAGCCTAAGTCGGCCCACATCTTCCACGTGTCTGACTTCAATGCCATCGACAAGATCCGGGGCAAGCTGAGGCGCCGCCTGTGTGAAAGTGAGTGTGCGGCTTGCTGCCCTCGCAGGGCTCTGGCCACCTGCCAAGGGCGTGGGGACCGTGACCCAGAGCAGGGTCTCCCTGGGCAGAGAGGAGCCATGTGGCATGATCAAGGGAAGCTCGAGCCGCGCAATTAGCAGGTGGCTGAGGTGGGCTGGAGACCACCATTCTAGGCTCAGTGATGTAAGAAAGCTGGTGGCACCTACATCCAGCAGGTGCCCGTCACCCAGAGTCAGTTCAGTCCTCCCCCTTCCAGGGCAGCAGAGGCAGAAAGGAAAGAGAGCTGGGCTGTAAACCCCACCTGCCCTGAGGCACTTGGAGACTGGGTAAATGTCTCAGTGTGGCGTCTCCATTTCTGCAATGGGAAAACATCTGCTTACTTCCCAGGGCCGTTGAGGTCACAGCCAGTGCCTGCAAAGGCTTTGCTAAGCGTCTGCACTGGAAGTGAAAGATACAGGGTCCTTTTCCTCTGCTGAGCGGTTGCAATGAGAGATCGTGTAAGAACATGGGCACAGACGGGCTTCCGGAACTGTACCTGGCGACCCTGAGTCAGCCATTTAGAGATGACTGGGCGTGGCTTATCCCAGAGGCCAAGGCTATTGACCTGGTGCCCTCTGAGATAACCCGAGGTCTCTAACTTATTTGTCTGGAATCTGTTGACTGTGGCAGGGGGTGGGGGATGGGAGAGGAAGGAGGGGAGGATGGACGGCTGACTGAGACCTTTTGGCCTCTGGGGCTCTGACCCGGAAGGCTGACCTCCAGGACCATAGTGGGGTCATTCTGAGGCCAGCCCCTTCCCCAGGACAGGCAGGGTGAAGCAGGTTTCTTGTGCACCAGCTTGTCTCCAGCTTCCGCCTCTGCCTGCTCCACTTGGTCTTCGTTTCCTTTTTGGGTCACAATCAATGCTGGATAACTTCCCCTCCAGGGCCAGCTTGGGGGTGGAGTGGGCTGGGAGCAGAGTTTCAGCCTCTGTCTTGCTGACTTTTGTGGGGGACTGAGCTGTGCTGGGTAGAGGAAGCCCAGAGGGTCACACCATGCTCAGGGCAGGGAAGCCTGGGGGCCTGGGGCGGTAGAGGAGGGGCTGGCGGTGGGAGCAGCTAGGCGTGGCTTGGCCTGGTCCCAGGGATGGCTTGGCTTGCAGCCCGGTGAGAAAGCAGCTAAACCATGTCCCAGACTGGATGCCCTCGGTTTCTTTACCACTCTGTAACTCTTTTCTCTGTGTTGCCTCACTTCATCTCCACTGATTTATTCACAGACACTTACTGAGATCTACTTTTTGTGCTGCCTTGTGTTGATTTCTGGGTCTATAGACAAGAATAAGACACAGCCCCTGACCTCAGGGTGTTCATAGCCTAGCTGTCGAAAAAGACACATGAAAAGGAATGTGATATTGCGAGGGTGACTTTAATAAAGGTGCCACAGAATCTCATAGGCAGAGTCCTGCTGTGGTTATGGTGGATGGTGACCCTGACGATGAAGGAGGGCTTCCTGGAGGAGGTGATGCTTAGACTATTTAGAAGGACAAGCATGAGCTGCAGGCTGAGGTGGCGGCACAGGATGGCCACCATTGAAGGATGGTACAACAAAGTCTATGAACCATAACGGGCCCATGTGGCGGGGTAAAGGAGGACCATGGGGATTGGTGGCTGTCTCAATGTCAGGGTCTCGATAAAGGAGCACCTTGTGTGCGGAGGTGAGGCACTGGAAGGTTTTGTGCAGTAGTATGACATAGTTGGGTCCATGTGAGTGTGGAATACTGGCAGGACAGCAGGGAAAAAGGAAGACCCTCTATAAGACTGCTGGAGAAATTCAGAGTACAGTGTTGGAGAGAGATGGAGCGTTGATGACCAGGCCCATTTTAAAGATGAGGAAATCGATGCCCAGAGGGCTAAGTAAAGGTAACGTGCCCTATAGAATGCGAGGCCCTGGCCATGGACTTCCCACAAGTGACTTTGTTTGACCGTCTTGACAACCTCGTAAGATAAAGGTGATCTCCATTTGCAGATAAGAGCATTCAGAATGTGAGATCCTGGAAAGCACACTGCAAGGCCTCCTGGGTCCTCAGCAGGAGGCCAGGGTGGTGATGGGGCCAAGCTGGGAAAGAGGAGTAAGGGAGGAGAGACAGCCCAGGCAGGCTAGGGCTAAGAATTGATCTAGGTGTGTGCTGACCAGAAATCAGGGCTAACAAGAGCCAGACATGGGGTCACAGCCAAGAGGCAGAAATCCAATGTAGTGGCCTAGGGTCAATAAGCACCCAGCTGTCATCCCAGAATGCCTTGATGCAGGGCCCTGGGAAGCAAGGCTACTTCTAGACCCTGCCCACTGGCATTTAGCCATCCTGCCAGCCTTGGTTCAGACTGGTTCCTGGTCTTGGTAGGGCAGAATCTAGATTTTGAAGAACTTCTGTGCCCAGGGATGGTTCTGGGAAAGGCAGGGACGACCCCAAGAGAGGTTGAGTCACTGGAACGTGCTTCCCATTAATAAAATGGCAGGGCTGGGGGCAGAATCCAGGCCTTCAGCCTCCGTGCACTGGCCTCATCCCACTTGCCACCAGAACAAAGATTCCACCATCATTGACCTTGGCTCTGAATCGGGGACACTGCTTTCAATCACAGGGAATGGAAAACCCCACTCTAACTGGCTTAAAGAACAAAGCATGTTGACGACACACATGATGAGAAGGTCGGGGGTCAGGCAACCTCATGCTCATTCCAGTCTCCCCATTTCTAGCTTCTTCTTTCTTGGCATTAACTCCGTTTTTGGCAGACTTACGTGTCAGGGTCCCAGAAGTGCACAGTTTCCACTGAAGAGACATTGATGAAGGTTCTGCTTAGAGAAGAGTGAGGTCAGTGAGGGAGACTGATGCATCCTGGAACTCGTATGGGGAGAAGACAGCTGATGGAAGGGATAGAAGTGTTACAGGAGCCCTGTGGGGGTGGGGAGGGGGCTTCCTGACAGGAGCTGGAGTCACCTCATGGAGGAACACAGCTACTCTCTCAACTAGGGCCTGGAGGGAGCAAGAGAGAAACCCCTGCCCTCCCTCCCCTCTGGCTTGGCTGGTGCCTCCCATTAGCCTGACCCCACCTGACACCAGCCCACAAAGGAGCCCAGGTGATGTAGTCACAGTGGACAGCCTCCCAGGCTGAGCACAGAAAGGATGTGTGAGGGCAAACTGGGGCTGCCAATCCAAGGCAGCTGCCAGTGAGTCTTCGAGCTCTGTGAGAATTCAGACCCACGAGGAGAGGAAAGTCCGACTCAGCAGGTGTGGATTGAGTCTGATGGGACGGTGTAGGCCCTGTGGCTCTTCCGAGACCATCGCTGCAGCCTAGGAGTGGACACAGGCGGACTGTTTGGGGCCGAAACTGCATGACCCTGTCCAACATTTGGGAGTAGAGTTAGATACCGCCCCTACTCCTCAAGGACTGGGGTTTGATCCGTGAAGGAAAGCTGGGGGGCTGTAACCAAGAGAAGGGGAACCTACAGGCGAGCCTGGAACACCACGAGTCCGCCATGACATCATTAGGGAGAACTCGTGAACTCGCTGGAGCCAGGCTTCTCCAAGTGCCTGAATAGATGTAAGATTTGAGTTATGCTCAGCCGTCTGATGGGAATCCGTTTTTGTAAATACAGCTGTGAGCTGACGAGGGCCCCCTCTATTCTGGTGACAAACGAAACAAAATCCCCTGACGGTCGCTTCAATTAGAAACAGAGCAAAACAGAACAAAATAGCAAACAGTAACATATTGGAATGCATGTAGGAAGATTAAATCAAGGAATGTCACAAAACCCAAACAACCAGAAATCCCTTGGACTTGGAAGCTACCAGTGGGTGACTTCACAGCCCAAATAGCAGCTGATCTGAATAGGGGCTTCAAATCAATGATCTGGAAAATCATAGACTAATAGTATGGGTTTTGTTGGTATAGTAATCATTCAATCTATGCAGCACACTCTTTCATTCATTCAACAGCCATACATTGTAGCAGTCATTGGATTCAATCGAATCCATTCATTCATTCAGCTTCAACCCAATGATGCATTGTAATAACCATTGATTCCGTTCAATCCATCCATTCGTTGAACAACCACAGATTGAGTGATTCCTCTCCTGGGACACATGCCAAGTGCCCAGGATACAGTGACGGATCGGATGTGCTTTTTATCCTTGAGAAGCTTTTGTCTACTTGGGGCAGCAGGAAAGGGGCAGATAATTACATTATGGAGTGTGTACATGGGTTACCACCTGCCATTTTATATATCTGCTAGTTTATCTACCTAGGTTCTGTCTCTACACATAAGAATATGATTTTCATGAGGGCAAAGTCTGTTCCTTGCGGTACCCCAGTGCCTGAAACAGAGCCTGATATGTAGGAGGAGCTGCCTAAATGTTGTTTAAAGGAAATCAAGGGCAGTGACCTGGTGGTTAATTCTGTGCTTGCGCTTGGGATGTGCACATTAGAAGTATGGATGCAATGATCTACCCTCCTCCCAAATGTGGAGAATAAGAAGATTCAGCAAATCTGAAATCATAGCCAACAATAACTGAAATATTTGTCTCATCCCTATTTTGGTGAGCAGAGACAAATGGTTAGATTTTGAAGGTTGATGAGGGTCTGGAAAAGGTAGGCTTGCTGGGATAGGCTGAGTCATGCCAAAGATATCACCCTGCTTCCCAGGGTGGGACAAATGCCCAAGAGGACACTGACCTGACTCCCCTGGAGGAGAATAACACTCAAGAGTCTGCTGGTCACTGAGCCCTGGACATAGACAGGACTCTACCTCACACTCTCACTCTGTCCTCACCCAACCCTGCGAGGTGGGTGTCGACATTGACATTTTGCGCATGGGGAAACCGATGTTCCAGACCTGCACTGGCAGCCCGTGTCCATTGGCCAATCAGGGGATGTTCCACACTGAGAAGTGCTGCCAGTAATACACGTTGGATTTTCTAGACTTAGTGTGAAAAATAAAGTAAAGCATTTCATGAATATTTTGTATTGATTACATATTGAAAATGATAATGTTTGGGAAATTTAGGGTTAAATAATATAGTATATTCTTAAAATTAATCTCCTCTGACTCTTTTTACTTTTTTGAATACGGCTGCCAGAAGACTTAGCATTTCATGTGAGGCCCACGCATGAGGCTCTTCTACTGCTGCTCCTTCTGCCTCCTCCTCCTCTTTTTTCTCCCTCTCCTTCTTCTGTGATACTGATGCTGCCCGTGATAACTGAGGTCCGATTGCTTCCAGAGCCCATGCTTTCCATCCGGCTTGGCTACAGAAGGGGGGCCGGGCAGCTCTGAGGGACAGCAGGCTCCTGGGGCCTGCCGTTCAGAGGGGAAGCTGAATCCCAGGTCAGTGCACAGGAAGTGAGGGGCTGCGTCCAGGCTGGGGTGCAGCAGCCCCCAGCCCTAAGGCAGCACAGGTTGGGGAAATCCAGCTAAGATTGACCATGTGAGCAGAGGAGGGGGCAATGTGGGAACAGGGACAGCTTGGGATTGGGTAGCATTCCTTTGGGGTGGCCACTACAGAAGCCTGTCTGTCCAAATGCTCCTAGGCCACCTGCAGACCTGCCCCGTCCTTCCACTTCTCAGGACCTCAAGATGCCTTCATTCAACACTGTGCTAAGAGCTTCATAGAATCCCAGCTGCATATCCTACCACCCAAGTCATAGCTGCAAATAGGATAACTGAGTACTACTGATTGATTTCTTCTAACACATTAGCGTTTGCGCTATGCTTACATCCATCATCTGAGTTAATATGTGCAACCCTAGTGTGGGAGGTTGCACTGTGATTCCTCCTGATTTACTGGTGAGACGAATGGGTTAGAGTTACTCCCCAAGGTGGCCCGGCTGGCAAGGAGCAGAACTGGGAGTTTGATCCCGCTCCGTATGACCCCAGGTCCTGAGTTCTTACCAGGAAGCTATGATGTTTACGAAGCATCTTCACCTCCACCCAGTCATTGAAGTCTCACTATAACCCCCTAAATCAGCTTTCTGGTTCTTCCTATTCTATGCATGATGGCACTGAGGCACAGAGAGGGTAGATGGCTCAGTCAGGGTCACAGGGAACCAGGTAGTAAACCCTCCATCGGTTCAGAATCCCCTGCCTGAGAGTCTGAGTCCTTCCCTTCTACCCTTCTGTAATCCAATTGGCTATCTAATTATTGAACCTCCCCCAGTGCCTAGCACAGGCCTGGCTCGCACTTGGTGACCGACCGGTGGCTGTTTGTCGAATAACTGAATGAAGCTCACGGCCCTTGAAATCATTACCCCCATTTTATAAATGAAACATAATACCTGCAAGTTTATGAATGGAATACCAACAGCAACAATAACAAACAGCCACTGTTACTAGAGATGTGTTTCTGGTGTCCCAGCCTCCACAGCCGCTCCCAGGGGCCTCCCTAAGGTCTGCGATGGCACGTGGCTCACTCTCCCCCTGGCCTGGGGCTCATGCAGGGAGTCTCCTCGGTGTCACTGTGTCGATCCTGCCTCTCCTCTCTGCGGTGGCCTGACTGGGTTCCCGGGGGACTCAGTGTCAGCCTGGCTTCCTGCAGTGTGTGGGGCGGAGGCTCAGATGGGCCCAACCCCAGAGCATCGGCTATAATTAAGAGCTTTCTCCACCCCGGGCTCTGTCTTGGCCGCAAAACAACCTTTATATAGCTGATCGGGTGGCCGTCAGTGAGCCTGTGGAATGCCAGCGGCCACAGCTGCGAGGGCCCCCGCCTACTGCTATTCTGGGGACATTCTCTGGTGGTCCTCTCTCCCCTCTCCCCACGGCAGGGGGCGCTTTGCTGGTTCTGTGGACAATTGGGCTGAGTCGTTAGTGTGGATTAGGGCAAACAAGGGGCCCCTCCCAGGCTCCTGTGGTGCCTTGTACGTGACACGTGGTCCCCCTCCGTCCCTGTCTCTGTTGCTGGTGTGTTCATGCTCAGTTGCGCTGCTGCTCCAATGAGTTTGACGACTGGATGTTATGCTCATCACTGTGACAGAGAGAGAGAGAGAGAGCGGGGAGGGGAGACGCTTTTCTTGCATGGGGTGAGATTAATTTCATTGTTCACCTACAGTTCTGACCAGAAAAATGTCTGCATCTACACCCCAGCTCTGCATTTTGATTCATGCGTGACTCCATGCATTCCCTCAGCCCCCGCCGAGTCTCGGCTGCCTGGATGGGGGGGTTCGTCCCTCCTCACAGACTCCTTTGCCGTGACGATAAGTGAGATTAGGCTGGGGGATGGGTGCTGAGAGGCCATCCCTGGCTCTTCAGTGTGGCCATCAACAGACCACTTCACCTTCTGAAGGAGTGAATTAGTAGGTTCACTTCAAAATCTCTTTCGTGCTTTTCTTTTTGTTATGCAAAGCATTTTCAGTAAGCAAGCCAAGTTACCTATGTGATTGGGAATGGTATATACTGTTTGGTTATTTTTTCAACACGTGTTTGTCAATCCCCTATTATCTCCCAGACGTCTCCTCTGAGGCACGGGGTTACAAAGGTAGGTGAGACATCCATGAGCCTACTGTGAGGTGACACTTTGGGGAAAGGAAGGGAGACAGATGATAAACAGGTGAAGTCCGTGGGCAGGTGATTTCCTGTGGTGATGAGTGCTGTGAAGATGGTAAAGCAGGGCGGCCACCTGAGAAAGAGCTCAGGAGAGGAGATCACAGGAAGGCCTCTCTGAGAAGAGAAAAATCCAGCTGAAGTTGGAATGGCATGAAACCACCGTCCACGCCGAGATTTATGACCACAGAGTTCCAGGCCGAGGCAACAGCAAGAGCAAAGGGCCTGGCTGGTGTGGACTCTGCGTGCTGGGGGCATGGGCCTGTGTGCTGGGGGGTAGTGCTGAGGGCAAGGGCAGCAGCTAATGTCCTTAAGAGAGAGGGTCATTATCCCCTTGGCAGGAGGCAGAAATGGAGGCTTAGCTCTGTGGCTTAACTGTCCCAAGTTCACCAGCTAGAAGGAGCCGGTCCAGGGGTCGGCTGTGAGTCTTCCTCAGCCGGAAGCAGAGTCCACCTCAAACCACCTGTAATAGTCTGTCCCCTTGAAGACCCAGTGGTAATGCCCAGAGGAAGGGCTTTAGGGCTGGCTGTTGGTGTGCCTGGGTGGCACGTCCAGCCTGGGAATTTCTCTGGGCCCATCTTCCTCCCAATCTGAGCCTTGTAGTCATCAAAGAGGGCACAGCTCTGCTGGTGGCGTTGTCCCCAGTGACTAAGCCTTCCTGACCACACTCCTGCCTCCACCCCCATGTCCCTCTGCTCTGCCCAGAGATTCGATGGTAACATCAAGACACACACACCGCACATACACACACATACACATTAGACCTCCCCCACATATATACACCACACACACGCACACACACTCAGCACATATGCATGCACACACACATCACACATGTACAACACATATGTATGCCACACACACATATACACCACCCACATACACAATACACTACACACATATACACACGCCACATCCACATCCATACACACACTAAACACCCATGCACAAACACCACAACACATGCATAAGCATCACATATGCACACAGTCAGTACACACCACATACACATACAACACATATACACACCACACACCCCCGTGCACACCACATACGCATCACACTACACACTACATACACAGTACAAACACCACATATACATACACATGACACAGCAAACACACACACACAAACACCACACCACACACATACACACTACATATATACACACAATCCATATATACCACATCACACCCTCACATGCATCTGACACACCCATGTACACCCCGCACACATACACATACACACACCCACCATACACACATCTGGGAACATGTGTATGTGGCCAGGAGCTGACCCACCCAGCTAGTCCTCTGGGTGGGTCCAGAGGAGGAATCAATCGGTGGCAGCATCAGCTGTGGGTTTGGAGCCACCACGTGGATGTCTGTGGCTTGGCCCTTGGGACCGCAACAGCCTCCAGAAGCAATTCCGGCCGGGGCCCCACCCTCTTCCTGAAGGTCACTGGGAGTTCCTTGTGGAAAAACTTGTTATGATCGAGGTCACCCCTAGAAATAGTAATTGGGTTACTTAATTCTGATTATGTGCTGGGAAATTTTATTAGAAAACTACTGAAAATGGTGAAAAGCTAAAAACCAGCCCCACCCATTATGTCTCTGTAATTTGTATACCGAGGAAGAAGACATCGTCTCCTGACTCCTCCCAGCCAGGGCCGAGCCTGCCGGTGACCTCTGGGAGCTCTTTGATCCCTGTCTCTGGCTGCCTCCTGTCTGTCCCTAAATCTACATGACCCACATAGCAGAACCCAAATGGCCCTGCCTGTACCCTCTGTTGAAGCAGAGGACGTGGCTCCATCTCATTCTTTATAACCAGTGGGTCCCCTCGATGTGAGGAGCATGTACCACCATTTCCTCGCTTCTCCCCAGCTGACTGTCACTCGCTTTGTTTCTGGGTTCTGGGTTCTTGAGACGGTGCAACAGTGTGTACCTTGTACTGAGCTCTGACTGTGCCTGCAGATCCGTGCCCCTCTGTAGATTCCCAGAAGAGGTCTGTGTGGGTGATGCACGTGCACTCTGTGAGCCTTAGGTCAGTCACCTCACCTCTTTCTGCCCGTCTCTCCATCAGTACCAAGTGGATGATGGCAACATTCCCACCTTGTAAAGTGTCAAGAGGATCGAACAAGCTGGGACGTGGAAGGTGCTTGACACAGTGGTGGCCCTGAGCACGTGCATACAAGTGTTTGCTCTTCCGTACACATTTATATACATACATATACACATATAATTTATATACCTATATAGATATTTTTTATCTATCTGTATCTGTATGTTACTCTCCAGAAAGAAGATGAGTTAAATACATTTCTCTTAGGGCAGTGTTTCTCAACCTTTTATCATTATTATTATTATTATCTCCCTCTAAAGGAGCCTATGTCACTGTTGGATTTTTTCCCTAATTGCCCCCTTCTCTGAACTTGTAACACCACACGTAACTGTATCTATCTGTTTGTGCTGCTGGGTAGGGTTGAGCTGTGGAGGGCCACAGACCGCTGTAGTCTCTGAGAGATTTTCGCCCCTCCCTCAAAGCAGTTTTGGTCCCCTTGGGGGTAGCATTGCCCCCTTTGAGAATGCGTGACTTAGAGTGTGTGAGAAGATTACAGGCTGAGAACTCAAGGAAGGCCTGGGTTCAAATCCGGCCTTCTCTCCCCCGGGACCTGGGGCTCCATAGCATCAGCTTCAGCAGGTGGACTCAGGTCTAAACGTCAGAGTTAAATCCAGGTTTCTCTGTTTATTTTGACAAATTGCTTTTTGAAGCTTTGGCTTTCCCTATAAAATGAAGGTAATAATATTGCCTCCTACTTTCTAGAGCAGAGGGAACAGGCACATAAAAGGCTCCCTTTGCAGCCTGGTGCATAGCAGGTGCCCATCAAAGTTAGTGCACAGCATCGCTATGACCTCTGATCTGCGGCAGAGGGACTGGAGTGGAATCCCAGCTCGGCCACCTGCCAGTAAGGGGTCCCTGGGCTGGGGACTCACCTCTATGAGCCTTGGGTTCCTCATCTGTGAAACCGAGATGATATTGACCAATCTGGCGAATAACTCATTGTGGTTATTATTGTTTTTATTGTGTTGTTATTATCATACTTAATATTTTTATGGCAAGTCTATATAAAAAAGAACATGCCCCAAATCAAAGTGCCCAAATGTACCATGGCTGGATCTGAGCTCCCCGTCACAGGAGGGAATCAAGAAGAGTCTAGAAGTTCATGGACTGTGAGTTCTGTAAAGGAAACTGGCCCATTCAGGAAGGCGAGACCTTCCTTGATCTAGTGCAGGGATGGCAAACCACAATCCACAGGCCAACTCCGACCAGGCACCAAGTTTTACAAATTGAATTTTATTGGAATACCACATGTCAGCTTGTTTATGTATTGTCTGTGGCTGTGTTTGCACTACAATGGCAAGCTGGGTAGTTGTGACAGGCACCACATGGCCTGCAAAGTCTAAAGTATTTACTGTCTGGCTCTTTACAGAAAAAGTTTGCCAACCCCTGATAGTGTGTTCTGACATGATGACTGGGAATCTGAAGTCACTGCCACTAACTCCTGGGGTGACCCTGGATAGGATATTTTATGGGGGCCTCCATTTCCTCCCTGGGTGCTGAGTGGGGTTAGTGGGAGTCCTTTCTGAGGTCCCCTTCTCTTCTGTGTCTTAGTCGCTGTCACACAAAACCGGCTACCCTGTTCTGTGTGCAAAAAACCCTCCTGCCCTCCCAGGTTGCAGACAAGGGTTCACACCCCAGTGGGACTGGAAAGGGCTTTAAGGTCAGATATGAATCTGCATCCCCCACTTGCCACTGTCCAGCCGAGAGGGCCTTGTGCCAGCCACAGCACTCTTTGTCCCTAGTGCCCTCCCAAGTAAAAAGGAGAATGCACCTGCATGGGCGCGACCATCTCCTTTACTGGGACCGCGTCATGACAGGCATTCCAGCTTATGGAGCTTTGAGTGTGCAGTTCTCGCAGTGGTTTTAGTTTTGAGTTGACAGAGGGATGAAATATAGTGGTCACAACTAAATGGATACTTGGAAAAAGTATACATACGTACACACAGACAGTCTATATATAAATAAATGTCTCTATGTAAATATGCATCTGCATCGTTAAATACATGGAGAAATTCTGCATTTCTGAGTGTCCCACATCCTGCAGCTAACCCTGTCCTAGCTGAACTTGTTTCCCACTTCTCAGAAGACACGTGGGTCATGGGGGTTACACTGTGTCTGGGGCTTTCCAAGAACTGTGGTTGATTGATTGCGATGCCTCTGATACAACCTCGAACTTACTGGAAGGCTGAAGGAAAAGAGTTGTCAAAGCAGCATGTGCTAAGTGACTTGTTTTGCTGTAAAACATGTCAGTCGTTGTCCTTTTAATTACAGACACTCTCGCTTCTTTGAGTTTACCCACACACAAACACACCCACGCTCACCCACACAAATGCGGACACACGTATACACCCAAACACAAGGCACACACACACACACGCCCGCTCATACACACACTCAGATGCACACATGTATACATACGCCCTGCTCTGCTGTTAACCAGCTGTATGGATTTGGGCAGAAGACTTAACCTCAGTTTCCTTGTCTGGAGGAAACTTCCTGTTTAGGAAGCAAAATTCTCCCCTTAGGCACATTGCAGAGATTCCGTGAATGTCTGTAGATCATATGGCCTGAGCCAGCCTAGACCCTGTTTTCACTGCTGCCCACGTTCCCCACTTCAGAGAAGCGTCCACCAGAGCAGGGAGAAGGCAAAACGTTGACTAGTCACGTGAGACTGTCGGAGGCAGATCGCACAGCCAGCAGCTGGGCCACGCTCCCTCCCGTTCTCACTCCTCCTCCTTTGTCCTTTAGGCAGAAATTTGGGCCTAGGAAGTGAAAATTACTGTTCTTCACTATTTCTTTGCACATTGGAACTCAGAGGTAAAATGGACTTGAGTCCTTGATCCACTTACAGCAGGCTCCAGACACCATCGCTGAAAAGATGTACTCAGGGTTAGGAGGGAGAGTGGCCGGGCCGGCTAGGGCCTTGATGGATGCCTCAGTCAGCTTCTCGCCCTCCTCCTTGCTTTGTATGAATTTCACACCGGGGTCCACATTCAGGAAAGGATGACTAGAGATGCCTAACTGGGGACTCTGGTTCGGTAGCAGCTGATCCCAATGTCAGACCATCAGCCTGTGTCCCGTATTCCATTACCACTGGGTGGACAGAGGGCCTGGCCGAGAGATGTTGAAGGCACAGCCGTCCACAAGGTGCTTGTTGACTGGAGTGACAAAGGGTCTTAAACACCTGAGGAAAAAAAAAAGGAAAAAAGAAGGAAAGAAAGAGGGAGCCAGTAGCCAGTAGTGAGGATCTAGTAAAATTCTGGGCTTTTGGGACTTTTCCTTTTTTGTTTTTTTTGAGTCTTTACTCCCAAGGCCCTGCAGTTTATATCATAGGTCAGTTCTTCGGTGTTCAGGCTGATAGACCTGAGTTTGAAGTCCGTGTCTGTCATTTAGCTTCTCTTTACTTATTACTTAACCTCTGTGCTTGACTTCCTCATCTGTAAAATGGGTACACCAATCCCACCTTCTCTTGTGAAGATGAAATACGGCCAAGTCTGAAGAGTGCTGAGAGCAGTGCCCGGCGTCCTGACACGGAGGAGGTGTGGGGCGGGTGTCCATCATCCTTCTTCTCTGTTGCCCATGTGTCCTTGAGGAAGTCACAGGACCTCTCTGACTCTCAGTCTCCTCATCTGAAACATGGGGATGAGAAAACCCACCCGATAGCTTTCCTGCAGCATTTTATTCATTGGTTCAGGAAGTCTTGATGAAATGTTCACCGTGAGCTGGAAACCATGACTGTGTGGGTCACGGGAATGTGGGAGCTGATGTGATACCTCTGTTCACATAGAGCTTCTGTTTCAGGGGAAAAAAGCCCACAAAAGAGTAAGCACTTAAAAATTATAAGTGAAAATTCAAGCTGGATGTTGTAATATGTTCTCTATTGGCTATAGCAAGAAAGAAGGGCTCTGCTTTAGGTCAGGTGGTTAGGGGGCCCTCTGAGGACATACCCAGGAAAAAGGCAAGATGAGAACTTTCATTCCGGGTAGAGGAAAGTTTATATGAAAGAACGGGATTGGCATTGTGCAGAATCTCAGGAAGCGTCTTGAGTGAATACGGAAGTGATGAGGAGGCTTCCGGGAGTGTGGACAGCGGCTCATGTCTATGGGAAGAACTGGGAGTATTGTTCTGAGTTGATTGACAAGCCATTGAAGACTTTATTTCATTTTAAACTTTATGTTGAAGTAGAAGAAACGTGTGGAAGGTGGAACATGTCTGAAGCGTGCAGCCTGATGGATTTTCACACTCTGAGCGTGCTGCTGCCCGCCGAAGGAGTTTAGGCAAGAGCGTGGTGCCCGCTGTTCATGCTCTAAGTTCCCTGGTGCTGTTGTTAGAAGATGGTTTCTACCAGGGGACGTAGAAACAAGGTGGGGCTGCTGGGGGAGTCTTACACCAGGTCAAGGGTAACCTGAGGCCAAGTTTATATTCTGATCTTTCTTGCCAGCTACATCCCAGAGCAGCAAGAGTGATGGGGAGGGGAGTGAGGCGCGGGAAGGAGGAAAGCAAAGCGGGGCATGAGGGAGACGCAGTGGCTGCACCAGACAAGTAGCTGGGCGCTAAGTCACAAAGGACATCCGCAGAGACCCACATGCAATCAGCACCCTTGGAATAATTGATGGGGTGGCGGAGGGGTCTAGAATTTATTTGCCAGCTCTTGCTCATCTCTGCTAGTTAGATGGGCATGCTAACCTCAGGAGGTGTTGACTCCTCTGTAGCTCCAGGCCATGCAGCCATTGAGAAGGCCAGCTCCCAGCTCCCATGAGCCTCGTCTGAACCCAGAAGTGGTGAGTGGGGACCTAACCTCCCAGGTCCAGCTCCTCTACCCAGAACCCAGAGCCCCTGAGGTCCTGTCCCGGCAGGAGTGATGGATGCCATGAGGAAGAGCAGCCTTCTTGGGTCAGGCTGAGGAGGGTGGTGTGAGAAGCAGGTAACAAACAGCAGGCGGGCCTGGGGGTCTCCGCTGAACAGGAAGTGGAGGAAGAGGGGGTGCAGATGAGCTGAGGAAGCCTGGGAGGGGCATGAGGTATGTCTGACGGAGGAGGTGTCCTATAGGGGTGGCCACAAGAGATCACTGGCAGGGCCAAGTGGGAGGCAGTGGAGAGAGAAGGAAGTTCCCAGAAGGGGCTATATTTGGAGAAAGAAGGTCGAGGTGTGGGCCAAAGGGAAGGACTCAAAGCTAATTCCTGGGTGACACTGACGGAGTGGGAGACTGAGGGAGCAGAGAGATGGCAGGAGAAAGTGTGTCCTTGTTTGAACTCATTGTGTTCTAGCTGGCTTCCAGGTCATGCTTACAGAAAACTCAAAGAAAGGGCAGAGACCTGGAGAAACCAGGAGGGACAAGGGTGAGGCAGTGAGGTGGCCCGTTCAAGGATGTGCTTGCTCTCTGGGCCCTGCAATGTCAAGGGAGGCAGCTGGGCCAGGCTCTTTAGATGGGGGCCCTGGGCCCTCATGGGCTTCATCCTCTTCCTGGCCCTGCTACAGAGGGGACATAAATGTGATGCCTCATAGCGCAGAACTCGAAATCAACTAGGATCAAGGTAGAGAGAGTGAACAGTGAGCCGGACCGTGGGCCCAGATGCCCCGCAATGCTTAGAGGTCTGAGGGAGGATGGGCCAGCCAAGGAGGCTGGCAGGTGGGGAAAACCCCCGAGAGATGGAGGTGGGCGTTTCCGAGAAGAGGGTTTAAGGGGAAGGGTGGGGTGGGTGAGAGTGTTGGCTGGAAATTAGGAAAAGTGAATACAGAGTTGAACAGAGAAGCCGGCACATGGTGATGCTCTCGTGAGGAAGCAGAGGCTGGAAGGACTGGGCAGCTGGTTCACGGTCAGCTAGAAGGAGAGAGAATAGGAACTGAAGGGGAAGCTCACAGCCCAGGCCCCTTCGCTCTCCAGGTGTGGGGATGGTGGGTGCAGCAAAGCTGGGCTGCAGATGGGGAATGGCAGCCATGGAGGGCCACAGAGGCAGGTGGCCCCTCCCTATGCCCATCCCAGGCTGGGCCCCTCCGGCTGCAGGTCTTTAGAGATGGCTGCAGTCTGCAGTGGGAGAGGTGCAGCTCCAGGTGGATGTCCTGATAGAAGGAGAGCTCATGGGAGGTGGTCCCACCTCCACTGGGAGGTCCCCACCCTTCCCTCAGGCCTCAGACCCTTCTCAGGTTACAGGCCTGCCTTCACCAGCTGCATTTGTCCGGGGGAAGGAGAAAGGGCGCACCAGCTGTTCCTCGTTAACGTCTGGCTGTGACTTCCCAGCAGCCTCACCAGAGTCCCCACAGGAATGTAGCTGGTGGCCATTCCAGGAACCCACCTGCCCCGACCTTCCAGGGTGAGGGGCCTGGAGCAAATGAGGATAGGGGCTGGCCAGGTCCACCTCCGCCCCATGACCTGGGACCCATTGAAGGGGTCTCCGGCCTTGCCATAGGCTCCCACAAGGCATTCAGGGTCCTCACAAGGTGGAGGGCTGAGCCCGGCCCCCTGCCCTCTCCTGGGGACTCTGGCCCTCCCGTCCCTGTGGACAACCTTTGTCACTGGTGCTCTGATTCTGGGGACATGACCCTGTGTCTGGACACAGATATGTCTGATCCCAGGCCATATGCCAATGGAGAGAATGTGGCCACGACCAGCAAAAAGTAAATAGCACCTTATCTTGTTTGCCCATCTCCCCTGAGAACCACAGACGATGGGAGGAGGCAGGAAAGCTCCTGTGGGGAAGCATTTGGGGCTCATTCAGCCAGGCCTGTCTTCCGAGACTGAGAGGGCAGATGGTTTGTCCCAGCCACAGAGTGACCTGGGGTCAGCAGTCTGCCAGAACCCAGGCCTTCTTCACACCGTATTTCTCACCTCCTCTCCTCCACCTTCCCTAGAGAAAGTCTCCTGTCCTTTCTGGGGAGCAGAGTGAAGTGTCTTGTCAACCCTCCTCTGGATTCACATGATAAGTTTGCCACTGCTTTGTTTTTATAATTCTCGGTCTGCTCAGAATCCACGGAGGGAAGAAAGGAGGGGTTATTTTCTTACCTGGAGGCTTGCTCAGCAACCTTCTCACCGAGGACCCTGCTCCGTGTGACCAATCCCTGGGGATACCCCCTCCTCTCTGATCCTGTGGAAGCTCAGGGTTTGTGGGTGACGGACAGCTGACCTGGTTCAGGTGACGTTTCACTCGGCTCCTGGGTCCCGTGGTGAGAATGGACGGGAGGAAAAGGAGGCCCTTTGCCATGAGATCATGGAGACCTTAGGACTGAATTTGGTGCTTCATGTACTTTCTCTTCTTAATCCTTGGTAGGACCCTGAAGGGTAGATAGTAAGAGTGTGGATTCTGTTCTGGAATTGAGCAAACTGGATGGTCAGAAAAGACTCAGGTTGCCACATACAAAAAGTCCAAGCTCCCTCCCCAACAGCGTGCCTTTCTCCCTCGCCGTCCACACAGCAGCCTGTGAAAATGGAATCGGACAAACCTGGGCTTGACTTCTGGATCTCAGATTATGAATTCTGGGGCTTGGGGACAAGTCACTTAATCTTGTGAGCCTCTGTTTTCTTTTGTGAGAAATTCACACTTAGCTTGCAGAGTGTTGGAGGTGGTGCGAGGTCAATGCGCTCAGTGTATCGAGATATTCAGTAGCTGATATTTCCTCTTCCTCCTTGAACTACCACCTCCTTAAGTTGAATTATTTGGAGGTGTTTTCAACACTGTTGAGTTCCTTGGAATAATGAGCTTGTTGGTTTCAAGATGAACCAGGTGACAGTCAGTCCACATACCTGCTCGGGGCATCCTAACTTTGAAATAGAGTAATTAGCGTGTCTCTAATTTTCTTGGTGAAAGTAATTATAAAAATCTTTAGAGAGAGAGATGTTTGTAAAGGAAAGAGATCTGTTTCGGAAGCATTTGAGAGGATGTGTGTTTTCCTGGAGTTCCCCTGAGGAGCTCCCTTATGCATCACTGCTGGAGGTAATGGGGACGGATAATTCAAACCTTCAAATCTCAGTGGAGGGGCCCCCACCCTCCAGCCAGCTTTGATCCCGCTATTTTTACCCACCCTAGCCTCAGCACTTCCCACAGGTTATAATCACTCACTTCTTGGAGACACCACTGCTTTCTTTGGCCAATTTCCATCCTGTCTGCTGGACGGCAGCTCCCTGAGGACAGAGGGCCTGTCAGTGTGCCTGTTAGTTTATACCTCGGGTCAGTTCAGTGCTGGGTCCATAGTAGACATTCATCAAATGTGGAATGAGGGAAAGATTTGCATTTAGGTTTGATCCCTCTCAGACACCAGGGGCTAAAGTCCCCTTTAGCGGAGTGAGCAGAGGGAGCCAGGGCTCCCATGGCATCTGCCTGCTGGCCAAAGGCTCTGTGCCCTCCTGAGGTCCCTCGGAGAGGAGGTCGTCACAGTCTCTGGTGACACCTACTGGTGCTTGGCCCATGGGACATTCTTGGGAGGGAAACGAGGTCCCAAGAACCCAGGGATATTCGAAATCACACCCTTCTGGACCAGTCACACTCATACAGTAAAGAAATAACCATTACCTTCTTCCTGGCCTCGATGTCCTTCCCTTGTTCTCCTGGGCAGAGCCATCTCTGCATCGCCCTGAATTCCAGACCCTGCCTTGGATTAGAGGCTTCTCTGACCTGGCATCTTCCCACCCTCCCCCCCTCCCCTCCCTCCACTTTGGCTTCAGGGCTCG
Organism: Equus quagga; assembly: GCF_021613505.1. NCBI lineage: Eukaryota > Metazoa > Chordata > Mammalia > Perissodactyla > Equidae > Equus > Equus quagga. Next base: position 5,289,432 of record NC_060282.1, read on the forward strand.
TCCCCCTCCCCACCCCCGGGGCAAGCCAGCCCCTTCCTCCTCAGGGCCCTGCACCTGCTGGAACCTTCTGCCTGTTTGCTCTTCCCGTGTCTGGCTCATGCCCTTCTTAGCTCTTAGCTCAGATGTCACTCAGCCAAGAGGTCTTCCCAGACCAGCGTATCTGACATGCATCCTGACCCCCACACCCAGCGCCCCATCACATCACCGACATAGTTGAGATATTTCCTCCACAGGGCTGCTCACACATGATGCACATCTCACTTCTCTGTGTCTGCGTTTGCTCTCTGCCGACTCCTCTAGCACGTGAACATTAAGAGGGCAGGACCACCTCGCCTGCATGTTGCATGCTTGTCCTCATGCTGGGATGTATGTGCTGGGCACTTGGCAAATATGTGTTGGCCGAATGAATGAATGAATGAGTGAGCAGGTGTTAGATGCCAGGCCTCATGCTGAAAACTTTCCATCCACTGTCCATTTAATCTTCAGGATGATTTTGAATGGGAAAAAAGCTACACACTTTCATCCCTATTTCCAGGTCTGGAAACACACAGAAGGGGCAACTGACGTGAAAGAGGCGAGGTCTGAGGACTCCAGATCTTCTTCCCCATCAGCCTTGGGGAGCACCCTCTCCCTCTGTGCCTGCTTCAGCTTCACCTTGCACCAGCAGGCAGACATGAGCTCGGGCTAGGGAAGGAGAGATGGCCCTGGTGGGGCCTCTCGTCACTATTTCCTCTGCCTCTCTAGGCCCCAGACAGAGATTGGCGCACTCCCACTGGGTGTCAGGGAGTTCCCAGCTGTGTCAGAGCCTGGCCCGTCACACCTCGTGCCATGCGTACTCCAGAGACAGAGGAAGTCTCTGATCCCTGATCTTGTGGACCCTGTGTTCACAGCTGTCAGCAGGTCCAGGGGGACTTTTCTTTCGGGCAATATTTTGTCACTTTCCACCAGGCTGCCTCTAAAACTTACATAAACATTCCCCCCAAATACTTGGCACCTTGAGCACACCCTCCCTCCTGCCTAATGGACCTGACAGATGGGGATCGACCAGCAAGAGGATCTGGGGCCTCAGGGGAGGAAGCCAGTGCTGATAGACTTTGATCTAGAAAGGAAATGCAGGCCAGGAATCTCCAGAAAGTTCTAGAACAGGAGGTGGAGGTAGAACCTGGACCCTGGGTTGTCGTCTTTTCATTTTCAACCATGGCCCAGGGATGCAGTTAATAACAATCTTTGTTTTTTCACGCCTGGGAAAGCACCTTGTTTACCTGTAAAATATGGATGCTAATATCTGCCCTGCAGAGCTGGGGAGAGGATTAAATGAGGCCATGCGTGTGACCTCAAGACAGTGTAGCTGTCCAATGTCTGGCTGGTTATTATTATGTTGCACCCAGGGTGCCTTCTAATGCTGAGATGTGTGGATAGAAAAGTGGTCCAGTGCTCGATGCCCAAGTCTCACTGCCTGGGCTTAACGCCTGCCTCTGCCACTTGCTGGCTGTGTGTTGTTGGATAGAGTACTTAACTTCTCTGAGCTTTGGCTTCCTCATACCTAAGTGTGTCCATATTGCAGGGTTGCTGTGGAATCAGAGCACATAAACTGCCTGAAGCTGCTTCACCCGGTAGCTGGTGCACAGTGGGGGTTCAAGCAATTCCCCTCGACCTCATAGATGGGTAGAGAAAGGCCCCAGCCTGCCCGTGCCCAGGGTTGCCAAGAGTTTATGACATAGGACCAGGATTTTAATGCTGGTCCTTCTGACTTCAGAGAACATGCTTCTTCCTTGTTAGGGTGTCCCTGTGTCCTCGGCCCCCATTGCTGACCCACGTAGCAATGGCAGGTATTCACTGGCCAGTGTGCAGAGCACTCTTCCATCTGTCTGCCTTGATGTCTGACTGTCTGTCTCCGTGGTGGCTCCCTTGAAACCGTGGGCCTGTCTCCCTGGCCAGCAGCTCCTGGGTCCAGAAGTGCTTATTGATCACCATGGGGTCCTCTGTCGTTCTCCAGGTCTCCTCAGGAATGTTGGCAGCTGGTGAGGGCATGGCTGTCCCCAAGGATTCCAAGTTGACTTCTGGAAACAGCCCTTACAGCAGCCTGCCCATCGCTGGCCCTCCCACTGCCCCTTCCCCAGAGCCCCCTACTGCCTCAGGGCCCCAGGGCAAGGCAGGCCTGCTTTAAAAAAATAATAATATTGATAACCTGAAAATACTGTACGAGGCAATCATGTTCAAATCCATAAGCAAATTTGAAAATACAGAAAAGCGCAAAAGAGATAAAAATTGCCCCAAGTCCTGCCTCCAGAGATAACACAGTTTAAATATTATACATGTTCTTCTAAACCCACACGAATATGTTGGTTTGTGGTGGCAAGTATGAAAGTGCTGGAGCATATTGAGTTTGAATCTGTTTCTACCACTAACTCGTGGTGGGATTTGAGCAGGTCATCTAAGCTCTCTCAGCCTCAGTTTTCTCATCTGCAAAATGGGCATGATAAATAGCACTGATATGTGCCAAATAGGATGCTGACCACTGGCGTCTGTCAGAGACGAGCGTGTGTTCGCAGTGCCCACAGAGCTGTGATTCCAGCAATGTGTGTCCTCGCGGATTCTGACGGCTCCAATCGATCTTGTTCTTTCCACTCTTCCCGGTAAAGGAAAAACCAGGGAGTGAGGGACACACAGCTGGGGAAGAAGATTAGAGGGTGGGAGGAACATGCCCGCTGTCATCGAACTGGCTTTTGTGAGAGAGAAAGGGGACCTGTTTGGGTTTTGGTGCCAGCAGAGGGCAAGCTTGAGGGCGGGTTCTTGCCAAATGCCTGCCACAGGGTTCCCAGTGCCCAGCTCAGGGCCAGGTGTGAGTGGACATGAAAAAAGGGACCGGCGGGTAGAACCTGGCAGGCACGGGAATCCATCGGCACAGCGAGGAAGTCCCTTCTGCAGGTCAGGTCTGTCCGGAGGCAGAAGCGGTTGCCTTAGGAAACAGCAAACTGTCTGTCCATGCAGGCTTTGGAGACAGACAGACTTTGATCTCCATGTGCTGAGTGACCTTGGGCAGGCGACCTTGGAGCGACTGCATAGTGCAGTGGCCAAGAGTCGGACGCTGGACTCAGCACTTTGACTTTGCCATTTGCTAGCTCTGTGGCCTTGGACAATTTACTAACTCCTTTATGCCTGTCTTTCCACATCTGTAAACAATAACTCCTCTCCCGTATAGCTGTAGGGAGGATCCGATTAAAGGTGTTAATGCATTTAACATGGTTAGAACAGTGTCTGGCGCAGAGCAAGCCAGCTGAATGTGTCCACTGATCACGGAGCTGTCTCCATCCCCCAGCAGAGCAGAGATGGTCCACATCATGTGCCCAGCACGGTATTTGGGAGGTGTTACGATTGTAATCATTATTTCTATTGTCCATGGGGCCTGGCTTAGTGTCTGCCGGGTCTCCAAAGTGGCAATGTGTGGACAATTTCCTGGCTGGCCTGGGAGAAGCAGAGGAACTGTGCCGTGTGCCTGCTGGGTGTCTGATTCATCGCTTCTGTCCTCGGGCTCCTCCCCTGCCCACTTGGAATGTCATCATCTCATCTGTGGGTAGCTGCACTCAGCAGCGGCTGCCACGAGGTGATGGATGGGCAGTGATCGCTTCCTCTCTGTTCCTCACTGAGCCCTCCGCGCTCTGCTCCCTGCTGCTGCTGGTCCCGCTGATTTAGACTGGGGCCACCACCTCTACTCCCAGATTCCAGATGCAGGTGGACCTTCATTCAAATCCAGATACTCTCCTCTCTGCTGAATTTCTTAACTTCTTTCACCCTTGGTTTTTACATCTGTGTTATGGGAACAAAATCTCCCTCCTAGAATGGTTGTTGGGGGTAAAATCCCCAGCTGGGTGATTGGCACACGGTGGGCACTCAATGATTGCCAGCACTCTCTTTTCCCAACTGGAGAAACTCTTGGCTGAGAGACAGATGGCACAGATGTGTTCTCCAGACAGACCTGGGTGTGTCAGCTGTCAGCGCAAAGCAGGAAGACATCAGGGGCCATCTTGTGCAGGCCCTTCTCTTCCCATAATATGCAAACACACTCTCCACTTTTGCTGTTTCATAAACTGGGGACAAGCTGAAGTGTTTTTCCAGAGAAGCTGTAGTGAATTCCTGCTGTTTCCTCTTGGAGCTGCCATTCTGGTCAACAATACCTGGCCTCTGTGGAAGGCTAGAGGAGAAACAGAACCCCCACTGTGGGAAGAGAGATCTTCCTCTCCAGAAGTCTCGGATGTTCTGCTCACCTAAAGACTGAGGGAAAATGAATATCACTGGGTGTCAATAAATGAACTCCAAAGGAGCAGGGTCTTTGTAACCAGTCATGTCCTTTTTTGTGTTCTCGTGCTTCTGAGAGGAAAATTGACCAATTAATGAAGAACTAATTATGTAAATATACATTTGGCTCCTAAGAAGTTACCCCTGTCCTTAATTGCAGAACTACTTCTTATGTTGATCCTGAATGATTACCTGATAAATCCATATTTATTGGGCTAGCGAAGGTAACCCAGTCTGTCAGTAGTTCCTTTACCAGGAAAATAATGTACCAATTCTTACCACCCTCATTATTGTCCTCAGGCATCTGGAAAGAGAAGCCGGCCTTCAAATCCTTTAGCCTGGCTTATCAATGCTGCTCGCAGGAAGGGAATACATGCAAGTTTGGAATACACTCAACTACAAATAAAGAAAACCCAGTGACAGTGGCTTAAACAATATAGGTTTCCTTTTCTTATGCTTTTCACCCAGGCTTGGGGTGGCTGGTGTTGGGGTCCCTTTCTCCTCAATTCTCCTAGACAGTCCTGCAGACATTATGTCCCTCATTTGAAGGAGAAAGAAGGGAGAGTACACTTGCCAACCCATCTACCTATCTATCCCCTTATGTCAGGAGAAGCAGAAGCTTTTTAAGAAACCACCCCTCCCCAACCACAGCACAATTCTGCTATTTGTTTCCTTGGCCAGAACTGGGTTCCATGTTTGTCCCTAGCTGCAAGGGAGGTTGGAAAGGTGAGGAACAGAATAACCATAATTGGTTTAGACCAACCAGCCAGAGATGTTCTCCTTGGGCTGAAAACTCTGCCATTCTGAACAAGAGTGGCTTTCTTTTAGCAAGAAAGAAGGCAGCAATGGATATTAGCCTGACATCTAATGATGTCTGCCACACCTCCATGGCAGGAGCCCAAGAGTCTGTGAAATATTCTCACTTGGTCATCAACATCATGATGAAGCCCATGCCTGTAAGCCTGTCCAGTCCACCCATTCAACATTTTGGGTGTCCACTCAGTTTGGGTGCCCCTGGTCATTTCTGTTCAGTGTGAACTCAAGGCCTGCTCTGTGCCTGAAGCTGTGGAGCCATTGGAGGCACACAGTTGGACTGAGATCCAGCCAGGTCTACAGACTCCCCCTTACCGGGCATGCCAATCGATGCCTTCCACATGGTACCATCAGCTCTAGGACATAGGGCCCTGATGAGGGGTCCCTTACCCAGGCTAGAGTGGATGAGAGCAAGGCCCTGGGAGGGGGTACTGAGCAGATCTCAAAGGTTGAGGAGGAGGAGTCTGTGAAGCAAGAGACACAATGATGTCATGGCAGCTCTGACACTTTCGTGAATTTACATGCCCCCAGTCCATTGCCACAGGCAGCCCATAAGTGCCCTGAAGACAGAGATAGTGATTTAGCTATTATCTCATTTATGTGTTCCTAGAACCAGCCCAGAGCCTGGAACATATCTGGAGCTCTATAAATAATAAATATTTTAGTTCGAATAAATGACTTAATGCGGAAATAAATAGATCATTATCCAAGATGTGGAAATATCTTGGCCAAAGGGATGTGGTCATAGGCTGAGAGGGACTTTAGATGCTAATCCTACCTCCTTGCCCAGCAGGTGAACCCTGGGGGCCTCAAGGTCGCTGGGAGCCTGGCTGGAGGGGTATTTTGGGAGCCATTTGTCCTCACTGACTAAGCCAGCCATAAATTGCTCCTTGAAGCTTTTGAATGTTTGAGGCTCAATGACGGCCCCAAAGGGAGGTGGGCGAGCAGTTGGGGGGATGATTCCTTACAGCGGTTTGGGCAAGTTCGAATGTCTTTGAAGAATCTCCATCTTTTCTGTGTTCAGGTCTTTGGACTGTCCTCGCCTGTCTGGGTTTGGGAATAAGGTCATCCCCTCGGGATATTTGCAGAGACAAGGCTCAGTGCCTCTGCCTGCCCTGAGCCCCAGTCATCAGCCTCTAGAGCTTTGCTCATGATCAAGGATAGAACCTTCTGAGTCAACTCATTTTAAATGACGCACGATCCCAGCCAGTCTCTCTGGCGGCCTGCCAGAGTCAAAGTAATTGATGGTCACTCCCAGCTGCCACTGGCCTGGGTGGAGCTGTCTAAATATTGTGTGGTGCCTGCATCCTCTCTTGTATTTGCTTCTAGACAGACATCTCGGTGCTGTTTCCAAAATAACCCCTTTCTTGGGACTTGTCAGACCCTATGGTGCCTTTTAGGATAAACATTAAACATACCTCCTCCCAAATTGGGACAGATCTCATTCTTTCCCCTCGCTGCTGATTGGTAAAGGGGCCTCAAGTTAGTCCCACAATGAAACATTTATGACCCCAAATATGCAAAGAGGTTATTGTCCATGGAACCGATAGGATGGCAGAACTGCCTAATAATGTGCTATTGTAGTAATAACGTCCATGACCAAATTACTTCATGGGCAGGGTGGGGTCTACGCTAAGTTGCTTCTGGTGCTATATTTCAGAGAGGGCCTCCTTTCCTTGACCCAGTCCCATGATGGGCTTGGTCTTGCCCCATCTTTGAATCAGCCCTGCCACAAGTGTGCGCTTTGTAAGGTCGCCCGTGTCACAGATGCTCACATGGAGACATAGAGACCAGAGACTTGCAGTGGCGCCAATGCTGGAGCCCAGAACTTTAAAATTCACAGTTGGCACTTTTTCTGGTATTTTTAGGGCAACTGGAAGAGTCCCTTTTCCTTTCAACTTCTTTTTTAGGTGACGGATCACGAAGACGTTTAGAAAAGACATTTATGTAATATCCTGTAACGAGGTATTTTTTACTGCACGACTTACTCATTGCCTTTGTCTGACTGAGCAGTTTGACTTCTTACGCAATTTGCATTCTTCGGGATTGTACCTGATGCCGCCTAGGGTGGCATAAGAGACACCTTTCTGGTGGGCCCCCAGCACACATTACCAGTTTCGTTAACACCCTGCTGACTTGGACTTTTCACATATATGTTCATGTCTTTATAAATGAGGTTCCTTCAAAAAGGCCTGTATTACCTTTTGTCCTTTTGTCTGTCTTGCTAAGTCTTGCTTTCAGAGTAACCTCAAGCATCGCCTCTCAAGGAAATCTTCCCTGGCCGCCCCAAGCTAGGCTGGGCGTTGGATCTGTGTCCCGAGTCCCTCAGCAGCCATACCCCTTTCTGTTGCTCCTTACATCTGATGTGGATCATGTGGATTTTGGCATCTGGCTCCCTCTAATGGACGAGACTGTGAGCTCCTTGTGGGCAGGGACATGCCTCGTTCACACTTCACCCCAAGTACAGAGCATAGAATTTGCAGTCGATGCTTAACTCGTCCATTAGGGAGTAAATGAGACTATCAGTAAGTGTTGCACTGCTCCCTGCACTGGACATCCTACAGCTGTGAGACAGGGCTGGGTGAGTGCAATGTCACGTTCCACGGAGTGACTGTGGACCACATTTGCTCATTGACCTCTCTGCTTCCTCTTGCCTTTCTCAGATGTGCTTTGCCCCAGCGTCCGTGTGGAGGGAGATCGCTTCAAGCACATTAATGGCGGAACCAAGGAGATCACAGGTAAGAGAGACACGGCGCCCCCTTGCTGGCTGGCTGTGCGGCATTGTTTGCTGGCCCTGAGCGCAATCTCCTTGATTTGGGGGCAGCCTCGCTGAGGCTGCTCTCATTGCCGTCTTCTACCAACGTCTTGATAGAGGCCTGTGAACTGTGCAGGTAGCAACTCCCATCAACAAACCGCCCAACTGTGAAGAGCATTCACACTTTCCATTTGGGAGTTGGTGGGGATCCTATAGGAGTCACTAAATCATGCGTTAGAATGAATGAGTTGTGAGGGAGCTGGTGAATGAGTAAGCCAATGATTGGCAGAACAAGCGAAGAGTGAATAAATAAATGCATTTGGGAGTGAAGGAAAGAGTGAATCAGAGTTATAAACATATGAGTCAATCGATGGGAGAGGGAAGAGAGAGACACGTGACTGCAGACCCAACAGCAGAAATAAACCCCGCAGAGTCTGCTCAGGGGCTGTCTCCTTGCAGGACAGGGTGTGCGGGGTGCGTGGCGTGGCTGAGCTGCTTCCCCATCTTCCTGATAACAGTGAGCATCAGTTCGCTTCTCCCTATGGCCAGGCATCCCACTCAGCACTTTAAATGCATGCTTTCAGGGAGGTTTTCTTCCCCTCTCCAGGACACTAGCCCCGCTCTCCTCACCAGTGCCCCTGCTCTCCATCCCACGGCATTTGGGCCCAACGCTAACTCATGTGTAGTGCTGAAGAGTCCGTCTCCCATGGTAGATGGCGAGCCATGGGAGATCAGGATCAGGGGTTTTGCAGGCAATGCCAGTGCCCTGCCCCTCTCCCGGGGACCCTGCCATGTCAGGGTGCCCTGCCCACACGATGATGCAAGCATCTGCATCTTTGTGTCTGAGGGATGTTTCTAGAATGGTTGAAAGCTGAGCCGCCTGTGCACACAGTAGGTGAGATATCCCAGGGAATTAGCACTCCTTGGGAGTGACTCAGCCCTCGACCAGTGACGATCGGTGCAGAAACTAGCTCCGGTGCCCCTCGGCAGGGGACGGGCTCTTCTGAGGTCCACGTTTGACCCATTTCCCAGAGTTTCCCAGTGGGATCCAGCTACAGACACCACCAGGGCAGTGGGCCCAGTGCCATGCTCTTCATCGCTGCTCTCCTTCCCTGCCTCCCATCCCCACTCCTCTATCAAGTGCCTCCCAGATCAACTACTGGCACTTCTGATGGGACCCAAACCAAGATGGCATCAGTTGTCTCTTTTCTCCTGGAAGAGCACGGGTGTGTGGTTGGTGCTCAGTGAGGCACTGCCTCTATCAGGGTTTCTTTGTCCAACTAGTGAGAGAAAGAAGACTTTCATCCTCTTCACTTCCTTAAGTCAATCACCTGGAAGTGAGTGTTTCCATAGCTGAGTCCCTCCGCCCAGTGGGTGGGCAGTTAGACATCGATGTTCCCACTTACTGCCTTGAGAATCCCCCGTCACACTCGGGCTCTAGATAATTATTCTCATCCCTGGAGGATGCATGTGCCTGCCCAACTCTGCCCCGGATGGCTTCCATTGACGTCACTCTGCAAAGCAAATTCTTACCTTGCTGCATTCTCCCTTTTTGGCTTTGTCAGCAATGAATCCTTCATAACAGTGTCTCCCCTAAATAATGCATTATCCAGCACCCTGAATGTCCAGAGAAGGGACAGTTATGACAGTAATGACATTAATAACAGCAGTAGTAATAATCAATGCTTACTGAGCTCTTACTGTGTGCCAAGGGGTCTGCACACATTTTCTCATTTAACCCTTACAACGTATGAGAGAGGCACTATGATACGTGTTATAGTTGGAGAAACTGAGGTGCAGACAAATGAAGTCGCTTGTCCGAGTTTGTGGCAGAGTCATCCAGGCCATCGGAAGGAAGGAGAGAAGAGAGGAAGGAAGGGTACGTAAATGAGCAAATGATGCTGCCTGTGTCCTCTGTCAATCTGAATGAGCTTTCCTGTCAGTCTATGGACTGAAGGGCCCCAAATATTGTTTCCACTTAAGAATAACTGATTTTGCTGGGAAGATTCAAAACGTGCATTTGTGTGTGTGTGTGTGTGGGGGGCAGATGTGCGTGCGTGCGCATGCATGTGTGTACATGTGTGCACGTGTGTACACACATGTGCGCAGAGCTGTGAACAGATTCTTCAGTCTCTGGCATATGAGGAGGATCTACTGAAGAGTCTGTTTGGTGATTAGACAGGACTGGGACCCTCTGTTCAGAATCTGCCGTGTCGATCTGCAGCCCGTGGAGCCCTGAGACCTCCTCCACCCCCGCAGGCTCTGAGGTTCCCAGGAAATAAATCACAATGCCGTGCCAGGTGGGCTTCCATTACACGCAGTGCAGATGCCCTGTTTGTGCAGCTTGAAATGCACAGAGAGCCTGCTGGATCTATCATCTCCTCTCCTTATAACCAGCCCAAAAAAAGGCTCCAGCCCTATTGAGGCTGAAATGGGAGTTACGGAGAGGTGGAGCCTCCGAATTGCCAATTTAAACGCAATTGGGTAACCCGAGCGGCTTTTGTACTTTGGAAAAAAACACGGTTCCTAAAAGGCTCACCTCCGGGGGGTTTCCCTAAATGACTCGGGTTATGTTTAGGGCTTATCTGGGCTGGAGTGAGGATGGAGAAAAGAACAGACAGGGCAGCTCGGAGGCACAGTGGCCTTGGGTCAGTCTCATGACATCTCTGAGGCCGTTTCCCTGCCTATGAAACAGTGCAGCCCACAGAACGTCTCCGAGGGTCCCTCTAGGCTCTCGTAACTGAATGTTCTGTAAATTCTAGTGACTAAAGGTGTTAAATGACTTTTCTTGGAGCTTAGCTATTTAGTGCTGACAGAAAGTGCTTGGCGCGGTACAACATACAGACTCTTGTCCTCACTGCTCTCCTGACTCCGCCACCCCCCACCCCTGCCAGGATGACCTTTGAAAATAGAAACCGGATGGTGTTTCCCCCTTGCTTTAAAGTCCTTCCATGGCTCCCAGTTGCCTGCAGAAACTCAGACTCTCCCACGTGGCCAACAGAACCCAGCCCGATCTACCCCTGCCTACCTCATTCCCAGCCAGTGTCCCACCGGCCATGGTTCCCGACATCCCAAAATAGGCACGATTCTCAGAAGGAACCTGGCTTCCTTGAGTCCAGTGACCTTGGCACATCCAGCTCCCTCAGACACCCTTTCCTTCTTCTCTGTTTGCCCAGCTTTTATTTGTTCATCAAATTTAGGCCGGGCCTCCTCTTGGAAGCCCTCCCTGATTGCTCCTCAGCTGGGCAAGGAAAATATTCCTCGTGTTGCTATACAAGCCCAGCCATTGCGCTTCCTTATCATTTACCCACAATACTAACACTGTTCAATCCCCTATCGGTTTCCCTCTAAACACTAAACTTCTGAGGGGGTGGATTTTGTCTTGTCCATTCGTGGAATCTGAGCAGCCAAAGGGGCAGCTAGTACATAGGAGGCCCTTAATGGTTGGGCGAATTTCTTCCTTCCCTCCTTCCCTCTGTCCACAAATGGTACTGCGAACAAGAACAACCAAAACTCCTGACTATTTCAGGGATGGAAGTATGAATCAGATCTGGTTCCTTCACTCAAATTGCTCACCATCTAGTGAGGAAGCAGTCCCACCGACAAGCTGTGTGCACCTGGGCGAGACCCCCTAAAGACCCAGGAGTAACTGGCAAGCCTGGGGGAGTCCAGCAAAGCTTCGTCCATTGTAGACCTTTGAAGGACGAGCAGAGAGGGCACAGTAGGCACTGGCATGAAGCAGGTGCGGCCAGTGGACTCTGGGCAGTCACGAGCCGTCTCCCAGAGGCCACCTGGTCCAGCTGACTCCGTGACTCCAGGGAGGTGCACCCTAGCAATTTCTGCCATTAACAATTGCTTCTTGATCTCGCGGCACCTTGCATCAGAGTCCATTTACCTCGGGAACATTTTTCATTTTCCTTCCCGGCCCTTATTTATTGGAGGCAATTCATCTTTTCTCTCGGTGCCCTTTGCTGCCACCTAGTTAATAGCTTGTTGCTCAAAAGTTTTGTCATGTTTAAGTCTTTGTTTTTATTCATGGAAACCAATAAAAGTGGAACCAGAAAGTAGAGCATATGTTTGCTTTTTAAAAACTTTATTTTTTTTAAGTCTTCCTCTTATAACTGCTAAAGGGAAACCGAGCTTCAGGTGGCAATTTCTAGCGACAGATGACGAAGCTGTGAAGCTGAGGACAGGCCACTCTGCCGTTCTTGCCCCTGACTTCTGGAAGGGCAGGCATTGGGCACGTGCCCACCTGATTCTGAACAGGCTTTCTGAGTAAGGACCACTACTTACTGGGAGCCTCCAGGGGCTGGACATCCAGGCGAGGCCTCGGGCAGCCCTGTGAAGTGGCTGCTGCTTCCCGCTCTGTACAGATGAGACGTGGAGATCTCAGGCTCTGAGTAATGCACCAAAGTCATCCTGCTGTGGAGTCTAAGAGCAGGGGCGGGGGCGCCTGTGTCTGACTGAGACACACACGTTCCCTCCCGAAATTAAACAGGCAGCAACAGCCTGCTCCACCTCCACCCCCACCTCCCAGGAGAAGCTACTCTGGGAGTTTTGCCCCCAGGGAGGTGGGAGCATCAGAGAGTTTAACAAATGGGAGAGCCCACAGGGACCCACCTGCGCCAGGCTGGTGTGGCCTGCGGGAGCTCGCTGAATCCTCAGGGTGGCAGGCCTGCGCGTCATCCCTTATCCCTGCATCATTTATGAGGGAGCCCCGAGGATGCTGGCAGTACCTCTGGCCAGGGCTGGGCCAGCTTGCAAACCCAGGACAGCCCGGCTCCAAAACCTGCTCCCACCTGTTCCGCCTTCCTCCGGGACAGAATCTGAGCCCTAAACAAGCCCTCTACCACTTGGTGTCCATTCCATGGAACCCTAGACCTGTAGGGTCCTCTAGGGCCTTCTCCTTTGGTCACCCCATTCCCAGGCACCAGCCTGTCCCACTGCCAGGTGACATTTCCAGGCACAGGGCCCCAGCGCAGTTGGTAGCCTTTGGATCTTCGGAAGGTCCCTCCTTGCATGGGGCTCAGTCAGTTGCACCAGCTGCTCCTGGCTGGGCCCCTGGGCTGTGGAACCTAGAGCTGCAGGGGTGCCTTCCGCCTTCTGCCCCAGGCAGTGCTTAACTGGTGGTGTTCAGTCTCCATGCAAAGCACTTTGTGGCTGTGCCAACAGAAGTGCAGAGGGGGCCAGGAGGGAGGGAGAGCTGCTCTCCTTCATTCAGTGGGCATTTCTCAACACCTTTTGCCCCTGACCTGCCCACAGCTCCAGGATCCCTGGGTGGGGGGGTCTCCCAAGGACACCTCCCTGCAGGGGAGGGGCGTGCTCCTTGGCTCACATTTGGTAGCCTGGTCCTGCATAACTGGGGTGATCGTGGTGGGGCTCTAGGGGAAGTGGCAGAAATATTGCCTGGGTACGAGGCTCCCTGTGACAGGGGATTTCATGGAGGACGGGGGTCACAAGGTCCCCACTGTGGTCCCCAGCAAGGGCTCCTGATGTTGACTAATCAACCACCAGGTGCTGGCTTCCTCGCAGGCACCTTCTTAGGCCATCTCGCTGGAATCTCACGACGGCCCTGCGAGGAATTCTTCTCTCCATTTCTCTGGTTAAGGAAACGGGCTCAAAAAAATCCGATAATTTCCTCAAAGTCACTCAGTGTCTTAGTCCCTTTGGGCTGCTATAGCTAAAATACCATGGACTGAGTGGCTTATAAACAACAGAAATTTCTTTCTTGCGATTCTGGGAGCTGGGGAGTCAAGATCAAGACACCTGCAGACTTGGTGTCCGTGCTGTGAGAGCCTGCTCTCTGGTCCATAGATGGTCATCTTCTCACCATGCCCTTGGGTGGGCGAAGGGGCACCCGAGCTCTTGGGGCCTTTTATATACGGCACTAATACCATCCATGGGGGCTCCACTCTCAAGACCTGACCACCTCCCAAAGCTCCCACCTCCTAAAACGGTCACACCGTGGGTCGTTTTCAACATATGAATTTGATGGGGACACATTCAGTCCACAGCGGTGAGCTGGAAGTCTGGGTGGGGGTGCGGTGTGCCTTGGGCTGCGTTTGACATCACAAATGCCCAATGCACGTTGTGTGTTTGCCTGGGATTCACCCCCTTGCTGTGAGCTCCAGCTTCTGCTGGCTGAACCCAGGGGTTCTTTACTGCATAAAAGTCGGACGTTTAAATTCACTGTTCTGCAGGAAATGCTGTTTGACTGGAAGATGTGGCTTTTTCCAGCCGTGGGGGAACTATGGTAAATGGTTATTGGTGACAGAAGCGTAAAGATGGATCAGATTCCACCTGCCCTCCCATTTTATAGCTGAGGGAACTGATTTGGGTTGTTGGGAAAGTGACTTAGCCCAGGTCACCCTGGGTCAGTGCGAGGGAAACCCACCCAACTCTCCATCTCCGAATGTTTGTTAAGAGCTTCTTATGGGGTAGAGGAGTGGTCAAGTTCTCGTTTAGGGTGAAGGGTCTGTTCAGAGCACCTGCATTTAGTGAGCACCTGCTGTGTGCCAGGCATGTTCTGACATATCGCCTCATTTAAAACTCACCATGATCTTCTAAGATATCAAGGCATACTATTAGTCAGAAAGTGTTGTCCACGGCCCTCTGCCAGACAGGCAGGCGCTCTGCGGGGCCATTTCACCTGCCCACGCCCACTTGTCAGCACATTCCTTGTCCCCATTTGGTGCATGAAAAAATGAGGCCCAGAGAAGTTGAATAATGTGCCCGAGGCTGAGCAGGTAGGAAAAGTGTAGGGGCAGCGATTTGAACCCTGCCAGAGCCCTCAGTCTTTTACTGCCCCACACTATTGTTTCCTGATTCTATAGAAATGCAGAAGAAACAAGCTCAGAGAGGTTAAGACGCATGCTCAAGATCACACAGCTTTAAGTGGGACTTAACCCAGCTGTATCTGGCCTGCTGGGTGCTGGGTGCTTGCTCCTCTGTGCAGTCTGCCCGGGGGTGGAGGCGCCTTACAGCTTAGAGTTTGCTCGTAAGTCTAGTTTCACAAATTTGTGCTGTGGGCCAGGCCCATGGCTCTGGGGACAGAGAAGGGCAATGTGCTCAGCACGCCAGGCCCTGTCCTCAAGCAGCTGTCAGCCCAGGGAAGCGGGCCTCGCTCAGCCTGTGCCCAGCTGCCCCTACAAGGTGGTGGATGTCAGGTGGCGAAGTGGGGGTCCCTGCCCATTGGGGGAACTGACCATCTCTGGAGAGGCTGGATCATTCGCCTCAGCGTGCATTAAAAAGCATGGTTTGAAGGTGTGCTTTTTTCATCCATGACGAAGCTTCTGGATACATGTTATCTTAAGGATCAAGTATCATTTAACACTATATCATGAATTCCGTTAATTAGCCAATGTGTGAAATGCTATTTAGAAATGACATAGTGGCAACTTTTAGTCATTTCCTGAGAACTAGGCAGCCTCAGAAAGGCGAGGGGCAGAGAAGGGCTGGTCCAACAAGTCACCCAGGGCCTCAACCCAGCACAGCCTTGCTCTGTAGCGGACCCCTTCCCAGACCATTGCAGGCCCTGCTTCCAGGCCTGGCGAAGCCCCTGATTGGGTGGCCTGGCGCCGCAGGCCTGCCCTTCCGTCCCACTAACCTCCTGTCAATACCAGGCCTGCTTAGTTATCCCCACTGCCTGAAACTATCCTTTGTATTCGTAATGTACATTTACTGATTTGAGGACTCCCACAAGGGTACCAGTTCCCCAAGAGTCAGGACTCCGTCTCTCTCTGCTGCATCTCCAGGGCTCACACATTCTTGGCACAGAGAAGGCTCTCAAAAAATACATGTGAGTGAATAAATCACATCTCTGGACAAGATCTAATGGTAGAAGGGGCTGTAACCATTATAATGGAAAATAATTACTATAAAAACTCTTTTGTGGGTCTTTTACCGTATGTCAGGCACTGTATGAAGAGCTTATATCATATCATTCAAGCTTCACTACAGTCCTGTGAGGTACATACTCACACAATGCCCTTTCTACAGATGAAGAAATTGATGCCCAGAGATGTCAGGCAATCTACCTAAGGTCACACAGCTAGGACCTGGCAGTCAGGAACACAGCCCAGACCTGTCTGAGTCTACAACTCAACTGTCCATGAATGCTAAACCCTTTCTGCCCTGCTGTTTCTTACATGGCACTTATAACAGAGAGGTTCTCAACAATATGTGTTGAATGAATAAATGATCTCTTAGGACAGAATTTAGTGGTAGAAGTCGCTTTGATGATCATAATGTGAGCCCTACAAGTCCATTTCCCGTTAGTCACGGCAGCCCTTTAGGATGTGGGAGACAGCAAGAATCTTCTAAAGTTGCAAGAGTTAGGTGCTGCCAACCCTGAGAGTTGTGTTAGCAGTGGGGATGCAGAAACGAGGGAGGCCTGGTGCCTGCCCTCAGTCGGCCTCTCTCCCACCTGCCGTGAGATTTCCCATCCTCTGAGGGACGCAGTGTGCCAGCCTCCGGGTCGGCAGTGTAGTTGGACTCCTCTGAGAATGTGCTCTGCTGGACTCAAGCCAGCCCTCCAGCCTGGTCTGGCCAATTGTGGGGGAATGTGGATAAGGACGGGCGGTGGTGGTGGTGAATCTTGAGTCATGACGGCCTGCCGTAACAATTTCCTGCCATGTGCTGAGTGATGTGTATTCCAGACTTCTACGTAACTTGCCCAGTCTCACATTTATATGTGATTGAGCTGGGTTACCCCCTCGCCCTGCCCACTCACCTGAGCCCAAAGGTCCTAACTTTTCCGTTACTTTGCATCACCAGTGCACATGAGGTCCCTCTTAGTGTCAAAACAAACCAAATAAAAAACACCTTTCAATTAATGCAGTATCAGAAAGATGGTTTTCTTTCTCTGACATTTCACTCCTTAAAATCATGAAATTTAAAAGCTGCCAGAGGCCGGCCCGGTGGCGTAGTGGTTTAGTTTGCACGCTCTACTTCAGCGGCCCAGGGTTCAGATCCTGGGAGCAGACCTGTGCACCACTCATCAAGCCATGCTGTGGTGGCATCCCATATACAAAACAGAGGAAGATGGGCACAGATGTTAGCTCAGCGACAATCTTCCTCAAGCAAAAAGAGGAAGATAGGCCATGGATGTTAGCTCAGGGTGAAACTACAATCCAAGCAAAATCCAAACAGACTGCAAAACCATGGCTGCAGGAAGGAGAGCCCTGAATCTCGGCTTTGCCTGCAGAGCCAGCCTGTGAGCACAGTGCCTGTTGTGGGCTTCTTGAACTCCCAGGGGGCTGCCTGCAACCACCACACAGACATCTTCCATTCTTCTTATGCTTGACTAGGAGCCAGGACTTTCCCAACACTTACGTTTCACTGGAAAACCCAGCGTCTGCATTTCTCCTGCCCCCTTTTCCCTGGAATTGGAAATGGAAAGGGAAGCTGTACATCTCCTCACTCTCTTATTTAGGTTTTCTCCCTTAATGTGTATCTGAACAGTTCCCTCTGCTTAAATCCCACATCCAACCCCCGGGCCGGGTGGGCAGGCTTCCTGTGCAGAGAGCGGACGCTCTTTTTCCTTTGCCTCCTGTCCTCCTGGCTGAACTCACTCCCAGCTCTTCTCTTTGGACAGGTTTTGACCTGATGGACTTGTTCAGTGTGAAGGAGATCCTGGGCAAGAGAGAGAATGGAGCGCAGAGTTCCTATGTCCGGATGGGAGCCTTCCCCGTGGTGCAGAGGACCGAGTGAGTGGTTACGTCTCCTTCCAGCCCTGCCCTGGACACCTCAGAGAGGGCAGAAAGGAGGCCAGTCAGCCATGGTTGCACACTGAGCAAGAGCAGGGCTTTAGCCTACTTGGTGTCTTGTAAGGTCGCCCTGAGATGAAGCAGCCCAGCCACTGACCTAGGGATTCAAGCTGTCTGTTAGTCGCTCTGTTACCAATCACTGTATTGGTTCCCTGGTCATTCAGCTCTCCATACAAATTTGGTGTTGATCACTCATTCATGCATGCATTTTTCTATTAGTTCATTAAATAGCGAACATTTATGGTTATAGGTACATGATGCCTACTCGGGACCAGCCACTGCATTACGTGACAGGCATCGCACCACCAAGAATCACATAGTCATTTTGGCCAACGGAGACCCAGTTTCAATATTTACTGGGTGCCTTCCTCATGCAAATTATTGGATGCCCTTGTGCCTCAATTATGTCATGTTTTCCCCCTGAGAGGAATGTTCCTGTCTTGCCACGTTGTTGAGAGGATTATGATGTAAAGATTTGTCCAGGGTCTCCAGTCAAGGGCTAATAATGATTCTAGATTAGATGTTTCATTCTTCTCATCTCAGGCAGGCAGATCTTTTGAAAAGAAAAATCATATTTCGTCACCCCACCCCTCCTCCATCTTAAAACCCTTTCAGGACTTCCAAGTGTTCTTAGGCTAAAGGGCTGGAAGACCTGTGTGTGACTGGCCCCGTCCTGCCTTCTTGGCGTCCAGCTTGTCCCCCAGCCCTCCTTTATCTAGCTTGTTTCTGTCCTGGTTGCTGACCAGACATCTGCCTCCCATCACAGGGCCTTTGTTCATGCTCTTCCCTCTACCTGGGACACCTGCTCGTCCTCCAAAGTACAGCTCAACCATTATGCTTTCAAGGATGCCTTCCCTGAACTCCGAGACTAAGTCAGCCCTCCCTTATCTTCTCTCCTCACAATCTATATTCCTGCATAAAACGTGGCAAATTTGAAGCTAACTACTCAATAGGGCAATTAGTCATTTATAGACTGTCTGCACTTCTCAGTGAGAAGTTCTAGGACCCAGCTGAGTCTGGTCTCTACAGCAGTTCCAGCATCAAACTGAGCCCCGCCCAGCGGAGGGGACTAGTCAGTATCTGTTGAATGGACGAATGAATGAATGAATGAATGAATCCATATGAGTGAAACTACTCAGTTAGATACTAGCCCAGAAAAGGTGGGCTTGGAACATCAGGCCACAGAGCTTGGGCTTTTGCCTGGGTGCAGTCATTTTTCTAATTCAGTGCGCATCCTCTGAGTGCCAGCCATGCAGCAGGCATTGTGTTAGACTCTAACGCCACCATGGCTCTTAGCACCTAGATCCCATGAGAGTGATTGTATGGAGAAGGAAAGCAACAAGTCACCTACTGTCTCTGAGTCTCCTTTTCTCATGTGCAACAGAGACCTAATCTCTGTCAGCGACTCCTATGGGAGGCCTGTCTTTCTGGACAGTGAGCGTTGCTGCTGTCTCTATACAGATGCCGACACACAGATGCTGGGTGATGCTGTTCTTTGATTTTTAATTATTTTATTGAAGTCATATTGGCTTATAACATTCTGTAAGTATCAGTTGTACGTTATCATATGTCAGTTTCTGTATAGACTGCATCTTCTTCATCATCAATAGTCTAGTTCCCATCCATTACCATATATATGTGCCCCTTTACCCCTTTTGCCCTCCCCTCACTCCCTTTCCTTCTGGTAGCCACTCTTCTGTTCTCCTTATCTATGTATGTATTTGTTTGTCTTCCACATATGAGTGAAATCACATAGTATTTGTCTTTCTCTGTCTGACTTATTTTGCTTAACATAATTTCCTCCATTTCCATCCATGTTGTCACAAATGGCATGATTTTGTCTTTTTTTTATGGCTGAGGAGTATTCCATTGTATATATATACCACATCTTTATCCATTCATCCATTGATGAGCACTTGGGTTGCTTCCACATCTTGGCTGTTGTGAATAATGCTGTGGTGAACATAGAGGTGCATATATCTTTTTGAATTATTGATTTCATGTTCTTTGGATAAATACCCAGTAGTAGAATAGCTGGATCGTGTGGTAGTTCTATTTTAGTTTTTTGAGGAATCTCCATACTGTTTTCCGTAGTGGCTGTACCAGTTTACATTCCCACCAGCAGTGTACGAGGGTTCCCTTTTCCCCACATCCTCTCCAACAATTGTTGTTTTTTGTTTTGTTAATTATAGCCATTCTGACGGGTGTAAGGTGACATCTCTTGTAGTTTTGATTTGTATTTCCCTAATAATTAGTTATGTTGAATCTTTTTTCCTGTGCCTGTTGCCCATCTGTATATCTTCTTTGGAAAAATGTCTGTTCGTATCCTCTGCCCATTTTTTGATTGAGTTGTTCATTTTTTTGTTGTTGAGTTGTACAAGTTCTTTCTTTATTTTGGAAACTAACTCCAGCAGTGGGTGATGCTATTCTTAATCGTCTGCTCCCATGCTCGTTTGGGGGTACAAAGGATGAACAGAGTCTGGGCTCCATTTCCCACTTCACTCTCCTTACTTCTTTGGCCTGATGCATCCAGTTCACCATCCATACCACTTAGAAACATGAAAAATCACACGCAACTTCACTTTAAAGGAAAAATGCAATATAGAGAGAACAAAACAAGGGAAGAAGCACACATGACACGAGTGAGGTGGGAAGGCCTGCTAGAGGCCTCCATGTGCTGATGACGCCGTCTTTCCAATGCGTCTGGAGTGAACAGCAGAAAGGCTGTGGCGCTGCTCCGTGGAAGCGGGATTGGGGTGCTCCTGGGCAGTGGGTTTGGGCTCGTGCTATGCTGAGTCGTTCTGAGAAGGAATTTCTACATGGCTTCAAGTTTGTTTTAAGGGCAAAACACCAGAAACAAAATCAAACCAACAAACCTCTGACATTTCGGGAAAGAATAGTGTCCCTTTAATTTCTAATGCTTTGAAATGTATGCACTGATCCACACACATACATGTGTGTACACACACACACACACGTGGAATTTTAATTTAGAGGTTAATTTTGTTTGTAATGGAAAGGGATGTCAATTTCGATATTTATATTTTTCTCACTCGTTTAACATTTAAAGGGCATTTGACACCCCTTATCTGGTTTATCTCTCACTACAATGAAATGAGGTGAGCAAGGTGGGTGTTAGTCTTCTCATTTGTCTGGTGTGACATTTGAGACTCGAAATGGAACAGTAACATGATCAAGATCTCACAGTTCGTAGGAAGCAGAGGTTGGCCTCAAGCTCAGGTCCTCCAACCCTGAACACTTTACCCTTTTCATTGTCATCTGCTACATTATTTGTGGAAATAATCTGGCCATTTTGTTTCCTTTGGATAGTCTCTGTTAAGGACCTTCCCCCAACTCTTGATTATAGTAACTTTTTCTTAGGCTTTCTATGCATATATATATATGCTTATATATACAGCCTAAGAAAAAGTCTTAATCTCTGTCTATCTCTCTCTATATACTTATAGATATAGATAGATAGATAGAGCATATATAGATATATAGCATATATCCATATCTATATGTGTCTGTCTATATGCTGTGCACACATATACATGTGTGTTATTTCAAAGGTATAAGAAGCAAGTGTGTTTAGAAAAACTCTGTAGCATAGTTGGACTCATTAATGAAATAAGAAGAAAAAGAGAGTGGAGTGAAATCTCTTTGTGGCAGCAAAGCCTGTGTCTGTGCAGGCAGGTGGGGAAGCCCTCTCTCCCTCCTTTGTGGGCAATGACCTAAGACATTCCTGAATCCTGAGGAGCTCCCAGAGCTATGAGTGATGGGTGCTGCTCCTTGTGCCCGGATGTGGTCCTGGGCGAAATCCCAGCTCAGAGAATGCCTTTGAACAACTGGGCCAACTCCCAGCTTGGATCTGTGAACCGAGAATCAGAAAGGGAGGACCGATCTTTGCTCCCAGGTTCTACCACCAAATGAAGGGTCCCTGAGGGTCTGCAAGTCTGAGAACCAGGAACCCAGACACCTCCTCATTTCCCTTCCTGGCTCTCTGGCCAAACAGCTTCCACCCTTTCCAAAGGAGAAGTCGATGGCGCATGCATTCCCCAAGCAGCTCCCTGGCCCCAGGGCAGGCTTTGGCCCCACCCATGGCCAGGTTCTGCAGGGTGAAGGTGCAGCCAGCTGATGGGCAAGAGAAGAGCTCAGGAGACCAGGCCCTGTCTCTCAGCGTGAGCCTCTGCCCTGCCACTTACCAGCCAGATTTCCTCGAGTTAACCCTTCAGAGCCTGGCTGCCATCAGCTACAACAAGAGGATCAGAGCACCTTCTTTACACCTTCTTGCAAGGAACAATTTTCATTCTGAATTTGGAAGGGAAAGGACAGTTACAGGACTGTCTCGGCTGGGGCTCCAGGGAGTTGAGGATTCCCCGAGAAGAGGGGCTGGCCCCTAAGCTGGGCAGTCACCCAGGGTTCTGTGGAGACAGGAGGATGTCCTGGTGCTTGGGGCAGGAAAACAAGCAGGATAAGATACCATGGTTGGGCCTTGCTGAGAAGGAACAGCCAGGCAGAAGAGAAAGCTGGGAGACTCAGCTGCATTTGACCCTGAGGAGTGGCAAGTTAGCATTTATTATAGGTTTTGTCAGGGATGCTGATGGTGGAGAGATGGGAGCAGACATGGATGGGGTGGATTTGAAGGGGCAGAGAGTGGGGGTAGGGGGACAATGAAGGGACCACAGTGAGGGTCTCCAGAGTGTCATATTGAGGCCCTGATCCAAGGAAAAGGCAGTAAAGGCAGGTGAGAGGGTGGATTTTAGAAATACTTAGGAGGTAAAGCTGGCAGGACTTAGTGACCCATGGGGCATAGGCTTTCTTGGCAGCTCCTGTGGTCATTGCTCAGCCTGGTGTCATCTGTCTCTCTCTCCCTCCAGGGATGTGTTCCCACAAGGTTTGCCTGATGAGTACGCCTTTGTCACAACCTTCCGGTTCAGGAAAACATCTCGGAAAGAAGACTGGTACATCTGGCAGGTCATCGACCAGTACGGCATCCCGCAGGTCTGAGCAGCATGCTTTGTCTCAGTGGGCCCGCAGCTTTCTGTTTCCCTCTCATGGGGGTGGCATCACCTACATGGTTTCTCCAGGGGCCTCTGTCCTGGGCCTGGGAGCTGGAGCGTCTGGTGTACCCAGAGCTCCCACAGAGGAATGTCATACCACCAGAGAGGTGCTACTTTTCTCCCAGTGATGGCCAAGTGCCCAGCACTGTGGTGGGGCAGAAGACCTCGTTCCTGTCTCAGGGACACTCAGCCTGACCAGGGAGGTGGAGGACAGCTCTGCTGTCCTATGGCCTGTGCTCTGTAGCAGCATGAGTGGCGCAGCTTCATGATGTAATGGAAGAAACTGGCTCAGGTCAACCAGACCTGGGTTCAGATCTTGTGTGCACTCCTTGTTGGTGTGGCCCTGAGACATGTTAGCTTCCTGGGGCTTGCTGTTCTTAGCTGTAGAGTGGAAAACAGAACGCCTACTATGAATAGCTGGTGGAAGCATCTGGGGACATCGGGTCTCCAAAGACGTAGAACAGTGCCTGATACACAATACAGTTTTGTTACAGGTAGTTCTCTTCTCATGAGATCCTTTGGTTTTACCCTGAATGAAGCTCCAGAGCCCCATCTTTGCCCACCTTGGGTATGCTTGGCTCTCAGTTCCTACAAAGGCAGAACAACCCATCAGCAGCACATGGCTGAATGAGGAAAGACGTGTCTCAAAAGCAAAGCCATCAGCACGATTCGTTGGTGTGAGATGCAGGCGACACTACTTTTTGTGCCAAATCCCAGCCTCCTTGTTCTCAGACTTCATGGATCAACCGTCTCTTTGTTTGTCATTTACCCTGTTTTTTCTTGAAAAATGAACGACGTGAAGACATTACTCTCCTTCAGCTGGGGGATCCTGATTATATTTTCATTTGGGGTTGAAATAAAATGGAAACATGCCCAAGCATCGGACGGCAGCAGCCACACTCACGGCTGCTCCCTGGGAGAATGAGCCCTTCCAGAGCTGGAGGCTCGCCTTGCTGTGGTTAAAGCTGGATACTTACTTATCCACACTTCCCTGCACTTAGTAGGAGCTGGGGATTGTCCTGGGTGCTTCCTACGTCTTCTCTCAGAGAGTCCTCATCACACCCCTGTGAACAGGTTCTACTGTTATCATCTTGCGATGGAGGGGACTGAGCCACGGCGAGGTTAGGGCATTTTCCTATGTTCTCCTGGGTCATAAGAGGGAGAGGTGGGATTTGAACCCAGGCAGTCAAGCTCCAGGTCTGCCATTTATCTGTCATGCTCAGCTGGCTCCTGTCTCCATCAGTTAGTCCTGCTGAGTGATTTTTCTCAGGCCTGGTCAGATGGAGATGCATAAACATTTTGGGGCCTGACTGCTGAGTGGCTTGATTCCGTAAGCGTGGGAGGCTGCATGGAGGAGATGAGATTCTTCTCTGGAGGCTGTTTTTCTGGAGAGCAGGCAGCTCTTGGTGTCCCTCTTTCACCTACCTCTGCAGGCCCGCAGGTCTTGTGTCTCCGGTTTCTCAGGGTCTGGTGCAATGGGACTGGGCGCCTGCCATGACATTCTTGTGGGGCGAGCCCATACCACCCCCTCGTCTGGGTTCTCTTCCTTCATGGCATTTGCAGAGCTGTGCGTGCTCCCTGTCTGCCATGTCTGCCTGCTCCCCTCTTTCTGCCAGAATGAGCCGAGGATTGAAATCCTGCAGAGCCATGTGGAGACTGGGCCTGTCTTGAAGGACTTCAGGCTCACTTTCAAGGAGATGCCTGGCCGTTCCATTTCATTGAGCAAGGCTTGGTGGACTGCTGTTCCCTGGAAGTGTGGATGACAGCCACCTCCATGCCTTGGGGAAATAGTGGCTAGACACAGGAAAGATGGCTAGAGGCCTGCCAGAAGATGACCTGTGAGCACAATGGTGTTAACAGCCTTCCCATGTCATCTTCCAGTCTCAGGTCTGTGGATCTGGATTTTCATATCCATGATCTCATTCAGTATTTACAACCACCTTTGAAAGCGGCATTTTCCTCATTTGTCGTTTGGGAAACCGAGGGGCTTTCACTCATTCCAGGTCTGATAAAGGGAAGGAAGGAGGCTGGTCCAGCTGGAGCAGAGTGTGGGGGCGAGTGAGAGATGAGGCATGGAAGGTGGTGGGAGGCCAGATTTCCTAGCTTCGTGGGCCCGTGTCGGGACTTCTCGGGAAGTGGGCAGGCCTAGAGACAGGGAGACAAATTAGGAGACTATTGTAGTGATCTAGGCAAGAGGTGACCTTGACTAAGACCAGGTAGTGATAGTAAACTGTGGAGAAATGATCAGATCCTGGAAGTATTTTGAAAACAGAACCAACAGGATTTGCTGACAGGGCTGAGCCATGACGTGCCTTCCCGAGGCTCACCAGCCTGTGTTGGTCAACACAGAACTTAGGCTGGCCGTGTGCCTTCCCTTGCTCTGTATCAGGCTGGAATTAACAGAAACCTTGAAGGGAAAGCCATGTCCTCATCAAGGTGGTTTGGGGACACAGGGCTCAAACGTGTGAACCTATTTTCAAGAAATAGAAGACTATGTTTAATATGCAAGTATTAGATTATGCGTATTAGAGGTGTTAGATTATTAGTCAGCGTTCATAGTTTTCTGTTTTTTACTCTAACCATAACTACCAGCAGGCAGTGCAATTAAAAAGTCCATCTTAGGTCCCCCTTGGCTGTACGGAAGCCACGTGGGGCCCAGAAAGACCAACCAGAACACCTGGTGTGTGTTATAAACACTGTAGTGGATCCTGCACTGAAATGAGCACCCTCCTTTAACCACGGGGCTCTCATTCATTCATTCATTCATTCATTCATTTATTCAGTACCTTTTCATTGAGTGCCACTCTGTGCCACATGGTGTCAGAAGAGATGAAACAGAGAGACAAAGTGCCTGCTTGAAAGGATGGGGCAGTCGGGCAATAGACAGTGAACATGAGAAATGAACAGGATACTTTCATATACTGATGAAGTGCTATGAACAAAAGGGAATAAATCAACATGCCTGGGGATGTGAGAGCAAATGACCGGGTTAGAATCCGGTTATATGTATCATCAGAGAAGGCTTCACTGAGGTGATGTCTTTGAACTCACTTGCTTAATTTATTATAGCTAATATTTAGAATAGTGCCTGGCATGTAATAAGTACTATATAAGTATTTTATATATATATTAATCCTCATAATGACTCTATGATGTAGGCGCTATTATCGGTTCTGTTTTACTAATGATAAAATAGTACAGAAAGGTTAAATAACTTGCCCAAGGTCACACAGCTTAAAAGGACTTATCATTTTGGGTGTAGGCAGGCAATAGACAGCCCAAATTTTTGAAGAGTGTTTTAGTAAAGTGGCTAGGGTAAAGGGAGCTGATGAGGTTAAGGGTCAGGGTTTTGGAAACCGAGGAAAGATATTGAGGTATCCAGGGATTAGCAATGGCAGGAAGCTACCACCCTGGGCTTGGATGGCCTGGGCGGGGGGAGAGTGGTGGTTCTGGAGTCCTGGAGGAGGCAGAGCTCCCAAAGAGCCATGGTACATGGAGGAGCACAGCCATCTGGCACTGCAGGGAGCAGGAAGAGGCAGGAAGAATCAAGACGCTGACCCCCTCTCCTCCTGCTCTTTGATCCCCACTCCCATGGGCTCCCCGTGGGCCAAACTACCTGGAAGCCGAAGGGCACAGGAGCCTGGGTGGAGAAATCCTTCAAGGTCACACCCTGGGAGCCTGGAGCCAGGCAGAGAAGGCTGGAGTGTGGATATCAGAGCAAGTGAAGACTAACCCCACAGAGATAAAACATGAATATATTTGTTCATTCATTCGCTCGATGAATACTTGCTTTCCATATGTCATGTCCTCCACCTTCAAGCACCAGTAGAGTATTCGTCTTGTCCATTGTTGCATTCCTGACACCCAGCGTGTTGCTTGCCTGTCACAGAGGATGTTCAAGGATATTGTGCAAGGGATGAAGAAATGAACACATGGATGAGAACGTATTCCTTAATTCCTTCTAAGAAAAACAAAAGTAAAACTTGCTTCCAGAGTTTTCCAGGCATTGTGCAAAGGGACGGGGGTACTCCAGTGAATAAGACAGGCAAGGTCCCTGCCATTAAGGAACATTGTTCTCCTGGGGCTTCAATTTTATCCTCAAGATGAGAGACCAGTGTGGGTTAACGGATGGGTCTCAGACTGGTACCTGGCATCTGGCCAGAAGATGTGCTCTGTTTTTCCAGCTCAGGGTTTTAAAAGACCCTGAAACCAGTCAGGGTTTCTGGTCAGTCTCACAGCTCAGAGCCCTCTGTACCAGCTGTTTGCAGCTTCGCAAAAGCGCTCTGACCTGCACAGCCCGTCCAGGGTGGGAGGAGATTGTGACCCCTGGATTAATGTGTGAGCTCAATCATTCCACTTAGCACAGGGGTTAGAACAATCTGCAGGGTGGATTTTGTTAACACCACTGTCCCGAGGAGGAAACCAAGGCTTAGAGAGGTGAAGTGGTTTGCCTAAGTTTGACCAGCTGGTAAGGGTCACAACTGGGATCTGACTCAGGTTTGTCAGGTCTGACTTCTAAACCTCCCCCGCCCCAACAATTTCCCTCTCCCCCCTTATCCCATGCAGCTAAAGGAGCCTCTGGTCCTCTCCTTGCCAGGTGTCCATTCGGTTGGACGGTGAGAACAAGGCAGTCGAGTACAACGCCGTGGGCGCCATGAAGGATGCTGTCAGAGTGGTTTTCCGCGGTCCCCTGGTCAACGACCTCTTTGACCGGGACTGGCACAAGATTGCCCTGAGCATCCAGGCCCAGAACGTCTCCCTCTATGTCGACTGTGCGCTGGTGCAGACGCTGCCCATCGAGGAGAGGGAGAACATCGACATCCAGGGGAAGACTGTGATCGGCAAGCGCCTCTATGACAGCGTGCCCATCGATGTGAGTACCAGCAGGGCCTCCTGCAGCCAAGGTCATGGGGCCACCAGGGTGGAGCCTCGGGAGCCAGGGGCCCCTGGTGTCTCCCACACCTGCCTATGTCATTTATCAAGTAATCACCTTGGACTATGTTAGAAGGTAGGACTCTGACTCAGGAAACTACCATTTTGGAGCCCAAACTCACCATCACTCACTCATTCATTCAATTACTCAGCCATTCAGTCAATCACTTATCATGTATATATTCAGCACCTCCTGTGCTCAGCACTGAGGACATGGTACATATATCTACATATATAAATTTAGATAAATAGATAGATGAATAGGACAATAAAGTTTCCTGTAAATTTTAATAGAGACATTTTTCCCTTTCTTCTCTGATTGTAGAAAATTTGGAAAATAAGTGAAAATCATCCTCATTCCACCAACCAGGGATCAAAACTGGTAATAATAACTGGTAACAGCTGTGCTTCTGTTATCATTCCATCAATGTTCTTTGCTTCTCTGTTCTTTCTCTTCCCTCCTTCTTTTCTCCTCTCTCTTTCTCCTTTCCTTTAATTTTTCTCTCTTTCTTTCCTCTGGAAATACATTCCTAAATCTATCCACACAGACACACAAACTGTAAGTGCTCATGTCTGTGACACACACACACGAGTTGCTTGGTGCTCTGTGTGTTATCTTCAAGCCAAAATCAACCTCATCATCCACGACCGGAACATCCCCCACTTCCCAAGAAATAACCAGAATCACAGCTCATGTTACTCTTTCTGAAACTGTTGCTTATAGTATTTTTACTCATATGCATATCTATTGTCAAATATAGTGTATTTGAATGTGGGCTGGGTTTTTCTGAAATTTATGTAAATGATATACAGTATGGATAGCTACATCTTGCTTTTTTTTCCTCAAAATTATGTGTTTAAGCTTTTATTCCTTCTTTTAGCCGCTTCATAATACTTCATTTTATCATACATTTGTTTATTCCTTCTCCTGTTTGTGGATATTTGGATTATTTCTGATGTTTCACCATCATAATCAGCAAGCCTTGGGTCTTGAACATGGTTGTACGTCTCCAAGTACGCTTTCCTTGTGAGGAAAATGGGGTAATTCCTGCCATTTAGGCCTGAGACGTAGACCAGTTGAGAGAGTTTTTCTGAGGCCCCTTGAGTTCAATGATCAGATTGTAGGGTATACAATTTTTGACTTTCCCATATATTTTAAATTTCTCTACAAAGTGACAAAACATTTATATGCCTACCGGCAATGTATGAAACTCCCATTTTCTTAAATCCTCACCAACATATAGAGTGATTTTATTTTTCTAATGTTTTTGGTTATTTGCCAATCTGATGGACATACGATGGTGTTTTATTGTGCTTTCCATCTGTATTTCCCTGAGTACCACTGAGCTCAGAGTCCTTCCGTGTGTTTGTTGATCAACCACTTATTTCTACTTTGGTAAATGCCAGTCCATAGCATTTGCCTGTTTTTACAGTTATGTTGTTTTTCTTTCTTAATGGTTTCTAGATAATCTTTATGTATTCTGTATACTTATTGCTTGTTTATTATATAAGTTGCAAATATTGTTTCCAAATATTGTATCAAGCAGAAACCCTAAACTAAAAAAAAAATGAGTAAGGTTGAATACATCAAGATGCAAGAAATGGTGTTATGGAAAAAACACCATAAACAAGTTATTGGCTCTTTTATAACTTGCTTTGTTAGCTAAACAGTAAATTATAAACATTGGCTGTGTATACAGATTCCTTAAAGTGAAGGCCAGAGGAGTTGGTCAGCAGGACTAGGAAGGGAAGAGATTAGGAGAAGAAGGGAGAGCAAGACGAACACCCACTGAACCTGCGGCTCGAGTGTCAGCCCGTC
Organism: Equus quagga; assembly: GCF_021613505.1. Lineage (NCBI taxonomy): Eukaryota > Metazoa > Chordata > Mammalia > Perissodactyla > Equidae > Equus > Equus quagga. The sequence continues at coordinate 5,318,877 of NC_060282.1, forward strand.
TCCAGCTGACTATGATGGCACCGCGAAAGTCACATGCTACGTGTTCTTGAGGCTTTCCTGGCTTGTTTGTTTAGTCTCTGAAATGGAAACCCTGCCCTGTTTGCTTCCATATGTAATTACTGAGAGGATTAAATAAGATAATAGATGTGGAACCAAATTAAACAAAGAAAATCGTAAAATCAAAGTAAAGCTATAAAAAATAATTATTCAGACCGCTACTAATTTCAGCTAATTGTGTACGTATGGTGCCTGGCACTGTCCTAAAGTACCCCCCTGCCCCATTTCTGATCAAATCTCCTTCACAGCTTTATGAAGTAAATACAACTGACACCCTCAAACCACAGACAGTGAGAGAAGGACACTCCTTGAGAAGTGACTCTTCTAAGATGGCAGAGCCAACAAATGGCAGAGTTGGGGTCTCCACTCAAACAGCCCAGCTTCTATGCCCATTTGCAAACCACACCTTGACTCAGCTAACAGGTGGCAGGGCTGAATGAAGACAGAGCCATGACAATTCATGGTACGAATGATCATGATAATCCCCCTGAGAGTGTGCGTCGTGGTCATGAACATAACCCCTCTCGGTCCTCCCTACAAGCCAGTCTGGTGGGTGTCTGTCATCATGTTACAGATGGGGAGGTTCCATCTCAGAACCATTACATGGTTTGTTTAACCCTGCCCAGCCCCGGGCAGCCAGGCTGGGATTCTGGCCCCACAGGACTCAGCCCCTGAATGACCATCCCTGAAACAGACACCCTTTGAGCTATAACTCAGAGGGCATCTTGTCCAGCCTCTCATTTACATTCCAGATAAGGAAGCTGAGGCTCAGAGGGAGTAACGGATATGAACAAAGAGATATAGCAAGATTACATTCTTCTAGCTCCTGTTCCAAAACATCAACAATGACTTTTCAACTATGTTTCCATTCAATAGACTGGGAGACTGTTTCAGTTAGAATTCTTCTTAAAACAAGAGGCAGTTTTAGCAGATAGCTCAGCATCCCTAAAGATGCATGTCCCAGACTTTGAATTAAAGAAAACAGTTTTGAAATCCAAGCTCCACCATTGCCTTTCTGAAGCTCAATTTCCTCAGCTGTAAAGTAGGAAAAATTAGTGCCCCCTACATAGGGTTGTTATGAGATTAAATGTCATATCATACATGAAGTTCTTAGACAACTGCACAGAATATTGCAAGTTTTCAATAAGTGCTAGTCATCATCATGAGCATCATCACCACCATCATCTCACATTCTCATGGTGATGTTGGGAGGGTTTGTAAGCAGGAAGAGGATTAGATTCCCTACCCTCTAAGTTATCCATCTGTATTATATAGTTGAGTCTAAGCAGAGGATAGGGGATCAGACTTGGATTGCCTTGGGGACACCATCTCTCACCATACACACTGCCCTGGTGTAGCAGTCGTGGTCAGTGGCCCACCTACATCCCCCCAGGCCATACACAGCACCGCCCATACAAGCAGCCATCCACATCCCCAGGAGTGACCCTCAGCCAAGGGCTGGTGGCTGTTAGAGTATCAATACTCCAGCTCCTGCACCTCTCATCATTCTAACTAAGTCACATCTTCTCCACTGGCTCCAGAGTTCCCCAGCAGGCTTAAACTGCAGCTGCCCACTGTGATGACATCCTTGACAATAACTCTTTGCTGACTAACTCACTTCCCTACTCTGCTGCCAGTGCTTCCCAGATAAAATGAACAAAATAAACATACTAGTTTCATTTGAATAAATACCTCTGGGTCGGATAAACTAAACTAGCCATCTGGGCCAGTGACCTTGCTGCTCTGTGCCTGTTTTCTCATCTGGAGAGTGGAGATCCTGACTCACACCTGGCAGTGCTGTTGTGAGGACTGTGTGCGATAACTAATGTGTATACAGCACCTCATGGAGCCTGGTACATGGGGTGTTCTCAAGTGTGTTAGGGCAATACAGCGCCATGATTAGGAGAGTGGACTCTGCAGCTAGCTGCCTAGATTCAAATCCTTGTTCTATCTCTGTGTATCCTTGGAAACTTTATTCAACGTGTCAAATCCTCAGGTTTTGTTGTTGTGGTTGTTTTGTAACTGGGACTGTATTGCAGCTCGTGTGTGTAAGTGTAGTTATGTTGGTGCTAAAATACTGAAATAGCTGCATGCTGATTGGTAAATGGCAGCTGCTCTAAGCCTCCTGGTACCCCATCTCCATCTCAGCTGCCCCAGCTCTTATCCTTTCCCAGGGTGCCCAGACTGCCTTATTCTCTAGCAGGTGAAGGGTAAGGGCCTGGTGCAGGAGGCCTCAGGGTCCCTTCTGATTGCAGGGCCTGTGCTTACTGTTTGTTAAAGATGCTTAATATCTCCCTGACTCTGACAGGGGATGAGGACAGCTCCCTGTACCCAGTGGTGGTACCCAGTAATATGGAGGCTGTGAGGATTGGATGGAATGATTCTCATCAAGTGTTCAGCGCTGTGTTGGCCCATGAAGAATATTAGAGATGGCGTGCGCTTCGGAGACCATGCTGTGTAGGAGTGGGAGCGAGATGGATCCGAGGGTGCACATGCACACACAGGCATCGCTGGGTCTGCCTTCACTAGGTACCCTGGGGCTCCCCCGCAGAGCCCTGTGCCCTCCTGCTCATACTCCTCCTCTTCCTGGTCCTACAGATGCAAAGCTCTGCCCTTCTCTCCTCTCCAGTAGTTACTGAGTCAAGGCTCCCTCTGACCAGGGACAGGACTGGCCACAACCCCTTTTGTTCTTCTGGTTTGCTCAGCGGCCTGTGGAATGTGCGTTTGATGCCTCTGAGTCTTGGTCATTGTGTGGAAGCAATTTTCCCCTAATACTTTTTCCAAGAAGACACTGCAGCTCAGACAGGGAAGGGCCTGCCCCAGCGGTGTCTGAAATGGAGGACAGAGTGCAGGAGCTTCTCACTCTTACAGATGGAGGGTTTTCCCAGGAAGGTGACGTTCACCAGACAGGCACTTGTTTCCAGTGAACAAATCCACAGAGATCAGACCTCATCCTGAGCTGGGAGTGACTTCTGAGAGGCTGGCCAAGGGGAAGGAAGGGGCTGAATGGACAGGGGCAGCGGCCGGAGTGTCTGCTGTGTGGTCGGACAGGCTCATGGGCTGGGTGACCCTGGAAAGGATGGAGTTTGCAGTTTGAGACTCCTGTCTGTGAAATGTTATTGATAAGAGGAAATTTATTATTAAAAGCATTAAGAGATATAGGATAAATAAAACATGTAAAATAGCCCATATGCAAAATAAGTACTTAATAAGTAGTGGCAAATAGAATTATTATAATTTAGTTATATATATTTACATAATTATAGAATAATACTGTTGTTCGTTATACTAATTATATGTGCTTCTACTTTGGTTCAGGTACTAAAAATATAACCTAATTCAGTTCTCATAATGCTTGTGAAATTCCTAGACTGTTCCTATTCTTTAAATAAAGAAGCTTTGGCTGGGTAAGGCTAAATTAATTCACTCAATAAATATGCATTTTCCTTTATTCTTTATTGAGGTATAATCATATACAGTAAAATGCACAGAGCTTAAGTGTATACTTTGATGCATTCTATCAAATGTATACACCCACGTAAGTAGCCAAATATATAGATATACATACATATATATCTGTATTTTTTAAGTTGCCTAAAATCATCCAGCTAGTCACGGGTGGAGACGGGCTGCCAATACACACTCGCTCCCCCAAAACCTGCGAGAGAACGCCTGGCCTTTCCAGTCCATACCAGCATGTCAGCAGGACACCTGCTGGTGCCTCTCGTTGTTCTGGGTGGTTTGTGTGATCAAGTAGCCACTGTCTGTCTTCCCTGGGAGAATGCCAGCTCCATGACAGTGGCTGCTGTTCTGTCTTGTCTGTCACTTCATCTGCCTGACACACAGTAGGCTTTCAACAGTATGTTTTTGTTTCTTGAGGAAGATTATCCCTGAGCTAACATCTTCTGCCAATCCTCCTCTTTTTGCTGAGGAAGACTGGCTCTGAGCTAACATCCGTGCCCATCTTCCTCTACTTTATTTGTGGGATGCCTACCACAGCATGGCTTGTCGAGCAGTGCCATGTCCGCACCCGGGATCAGAACCGGTGAACCCTGGGCCACTGAAGCGGAACATGCACACACAACCATTGTGCCACCAGGCCGGCCCCCAACATTATGTTTAATGAATAGAAAATAATCTCTGACTTTAAGACATTTATAGTCTCAGAAAACAGATGCACACTGAGGTCATTTTGGTCTAATTGAATAAATTCCACAACAGAAATAAGCATCAGATATTACAAGACCCAGAGGAAAGGTATCTGATGAAGGAGTGAGCAGGGGTGGCTTCCTGGAGGAGGTGACTCCTGGGAGGAGCGTTGAAGGATGAGTAGGATTGTTTGTGCAGTGGAGCCTGCAGCCAGGCGGTAGATCGCGGCATTGTGCTCACAGCATCCTGAGAGGCAGGAGCTTGAAGTAGATTGTGGGGTGAGGCAGGGCGGAAGGCAGGGGCCAGGCCTTTCCATGCACCCGCCTTGGGGTCGGCCTGTGGGAGAAGTCGGCTGCTCTCGGAAACAGTTGAGGCAGCGCAGGGAGAGGTCAGGGCTGTATTGGAGGACGTTCCCTGGGGCTGCAGAGAGCAGGGTGGATGGGAAGGAGAAGGAGGGTGAGGCCGGTTAGGGTCTGACCAGAAAGGCCCGGGGTCTGGGCTGGGGCAGGGCCCGTGTGCTGGGGGAGGGGCTGGGTGCTGGCAAGTGAGTGGATGGGCACCTAGGCCAGTGGAGCAGGTGCCAGTCCCTGAACAGAGCACTGAGCAGGGAGAGGAGGAGACTCAGATCCCTGGGGGTGAGAAGAGGAGTTCCTGGCCTCTCAGGGGGAGTTTCTCTGGGACACTTGCCCTACAGAGGCTCCTCCCCCTATCCTTCTCCTGGGGCCCCGCCCCTCGCCCCTCTCCTGAGGCCCCGCCCCTCGTCCCTCTCCTAAGGCCCCGCCCCATCCCTCTCCTGAGGCCCCGCCCCTCGTCCTCTCCTGAGGCCCCGCCCCATCCCTCTCCTGAGGCCTCTCCCCCAGTCTCTCTGCTGAGGCCCTATCAGCCTTCCCTTCTTCCCATTTCCTGCTCCTGTGTCCCAGGCCTCTGCCAACCGCCGGATTGTTTGGAATGGCGTTGGTCGCCAAGAAGCCGTAACCCCTCTCAGGAAGCAGGGGAGTCAATTTTGATGCCTCCAGCTCTCTGCGGCCATTTCGTGCCGTGGCGGGTCCTGGCGCCGGGACCAGCCCCCGCAGCCTCCCTCTGGGCAGCAAATGCAGAGGGCCGCCTTTCTCTGCAGGGTCACGGCCCAGATGTTATGGGGCTGCCCGCGTTGCTGCTCTTGCTCCAGCCCCAAAGCCACGATTCATTTTGAGGCAAAAGAGAATCACCAAGAGACAAGCGCACTTGTGCTCCGACTGGGAAGGCGGCTGCCGGCTGCTCTTGTCTTCCTTCCAGCCTGTTAGTTTTGTGCGGCGGGCCGACCCCACGTGGAGTCTGAGCCCCAGCACTTGAATCAGCAGCACAGCCCTGCCTGGACCGGCGCCTCGCTGGGGCTCCGTGCCTTCGCCAGCACCGACTCAGCTAATCCGGCTACAGCCCAGAGCTGGGTCACCATGTCAGCCCCGTTGAGTGACGACGTTCAGGCACAGAGAGAACAGCTTGCTCAAAGTGGCAAAATTAGGAAGCAGAAGTGCAAGCTTCACAGCCTGCTTTTGAGCTTTGCTTCTACTGTGAGTCTGGAACTCTCCATCCTATTCTCCCTTGACTCTGAAATTCGATGATCACATCGGGCCCTTAATTGGGCCATTTTTACCCACCGTGTGGAGTCTCGGGGCTTGAGAGCATCCCTCTCTCTCCTCCTTTCGCCACTGACATTAGCTGTGTCCAGTTTGTACCCAATCCTGGGGAATCCCAGAGCCTCTGACATTTGTCAACAAAATGATGCACCCACTTATTGTTTCAGGCTGGGTTTCTAGATTAAAAACAAATACTAGTGAAGTATATGGAGAGAGAATTAATAAATCTCTCACCCCTTGGTCAATCTTCCAGAAGCATAGGCTGGGGTACTTGTGACCACATAGCTCGGGGCCTTGAACACAGCAGGGAGACCCCAGCATGTCTGCAGCTCCACCTGTGATGGGTGCACGCTCATTTGCCTCACCTGGTGTACACCACAGCCCTGCGAGCCCGTGTCATCATCTTCACCTTACCGAAGAGGAAACCAAGGCTCAGGGAATTGGTGTGCCTTGACCACCTGCCGTGAGGGAGGAGCAGAGCTGGAACTTAGATGTGGCCCGGCTAATCCCAGATTCCAAGCTCTCTGCACCCACTAGCTGCTTTCCACACTGTAGCCAGAAACCGATCACCAAGCCGCAAATGAGTGGGACCTGGAGGGAAGCTGGGGCTGGGGCAAAGACCAGTGCAGTAGTTCAACCCAGAATTGCTGAGGGCGCAAGTGGGAGCAGAGGTCTCAGAATGGAGCTGGGGCCAGAGGGATGTCAGGAGGTGGACCCCTGGCTTGGTGGAGGGACAGGGGGAGGAGGAAGGATTGGGGTGACCAGAGAATGGTGGGATTTCAGGCAGTTGGAAAGGGGGTCCTCCTGGCTCCCAAGCCCCCTCACCGTACCTGAGCACATCTCTGCCCAGGTCTCAGGTGGTCCATGGTCCATCTCTGACCTGGAACCTCTGTCTGTTTCTTCTCCACTCCTGTCCCTGAAGCCTTGCCAGACGGGCCCAGCTGCTGGGTGTCTGTGCTTGCTAATGCAAAAAACAGGACCCTCTCTTTAAAACAGGTCTTGTTCAAAAGCACAATTTTGTGTTTTGTTATTTTCTTCCATCTGTGGGCTGGTGTCTCTACAGGAAATAAAACAGACGGACAACTGGAATTGCTATTGTTTCCGCTGAGCCAAGTCAATGGAGTGTGGGTTTCATCTACAGGGGCATGCTGTAAAGCCAGGAGGACCAGGACGCAGAGGAGCAGCTGACTACCTACTGGTCAGGCTGCAGACGGACTCCTGAGTGCAGCACAGGCCAGAGAGGGGCACAGGGGAGGTACAAGGCCGAGGTGCTTAGCATCAGCATTCAATCAAATAAGCATTCCTCCGCCCATTGATTCAGCTCAAGTGCCATTTGATTCCCATTTGTCCACGCATGGATTTATCCATTCAACCATCAATTCTGTGCCTCTGGGACACCCACTGTGTGTCAGCAACAGCTCTGGTGCTGGGGCTACAGTGAGAGACATGAGATATGAGAGCCGGCCTTACAGAGTTTATGTTCTGCTTAGCAGGGGAAACAGATTATAAAAAGCAAACTAAGAAACACGAACACAGGACCGGCCCTGGGGCTGCGTGGTTAAGTTCACGCACTCTGCTTCAGTGGCCTGGGGTCTCTCCAGTTCGGATCCTGGGCATGGACGTGGCACCACTCATCAAGCTGTGCTGAGGTGGTGTCCCATATCGCACAACCAGAAGGACCTACAACCAGAATATACAACTATGTACAGGGGGACTTTGTGGGGGAGGAGGAGGAGGAGAAGAAGAAAAGAAGATTGGCAACAGATGTTAGCTCAGGTGCCAATCTCTAAAAAAAAAGAAAACAGAAAGAAAAGAAATACGTCTAAAACGATGTTCAGGCATATCTCGGAGATGTTGCGGGTTTGCTTCCAGAACATGGCAGTAAAGCAAATATCGCAGTAAAGCGAGTCACACAAATTTTTTGATTTCCCAGTGCATATAAAAGTGACACTTATACTATACTGTAGTCTATTAAGTGTGAAATAGCATTTTCCATAAAAAAACAATGTACCTGCCTTAATGAAAAAAATGGTTTATTGCTAAAAAATGCTAACTCTCATCTGGGCCTTCAGCGAGTCACAGAGTTGTAATGTTTTTGCTGGTGGGAGGCCTTAGCTCGATGTTGATGGGGCTGACTGATCGGGGTGGTGGTTGCTGAAGGTTGGGGTGGCTGTGGCGATTTTTTAAAATAAGACAACAATGAAGTTTGCCACATTTATTGACTCTTCCTTTTACAAACAATTTCTCTGTAGCACACAATGTTATTTGAGAGCGTTCTACCCGCAGTGGAACTTCTTTCAAGACTGGAGTCAGTCCTCTCAAACCCTGCCATGCTTTATCAACTAAATTTATGCAATAGTCTAAATCCTTTGTTGTCACTCTGACGATATTCACAGCAGCTTCACCAGGAGGAGATTCCATCTCAAGAAACCACTTTCTTTGCTCATCCATGAGAAGGAACTCCTTATCCGTTCAAGTTTGATCATGAGATTGCGGAAATTCAGTCACATCTTCAGGCTTCACTTCTAATTCTAGTTCTCTTGCTGTTTCCACCACATTTGCAGTTATTTCCTCCACTGAAGTCTTGAACCCCTCAGAGTCGTCCCTGAGAGTTAAAGTCAACTTCTTCCAAGCTCCTGTTAATATTGGTATTTTGACTGCTTCCTATGAATCAAGAATGTTCTTAATGGCATCTGGAATGGTGAATCCTTTCCAGAAGGTTTTCAATTTACTTTGTTCAGATCCATCAGAGGAATCACTATCTATGGCAGCTATAGCCTTACAAAATGCATTCTTAAATAATAAGACTTGAAAATTGAAATTACTCCTCGATGCATGGGCTGCACAATGGATGTTGTGTTAGCAGGCGTGAAAACAACATTAATCTCGTTGTCCATCTCCATCAGAGCTCTTGGGTGACCAGGAGCATTGGTAATGAGCAGTAAGATTTTGAAAGGAATCTCTTTTTCTGAGCACTAATTCTCAGTAGTGGGCTTAAAATATTCAGTAAACCACGTTGTAAACAGATATGCTGTCATCCAGGCTTTGTTATTCTATTTATAGAGCACGGGCAGAGTAGATTTACCATAATTCTTAAGGGCCCTAGGATTTGCAAAATGGTAAGTGAGCATTGGCTTCAATTTAAAGTCACAGGCTTTATTAGCCCCTAATAAGAGAGTCAGCCTGTCCTTTGAAGCGTTGAAGCTAGACATTGACTTCTCTCTAGCTAGGAAGATCCTAGACGGCATCTTCGTCCAATATAAGGCTGTTACAACTACACTGAAACTCTTTTGTTTACTGTAGCCGCCTTCATTAATGTTCTTAGCTAGATCTTCTGGATTACTTCCTGCAGCTTCTCCATCAGCACTTGCTGCTTCACCTGGCACTTTTATGTTATGGAGATGGCTTCTCTCCTTAAACCTCATGAATCAACCTCTGCTAGCTTTAGACTTTTTTTTTAATTAAGATTAAGATAGTTTACAACCTTGTGAAATTTCAGTTGTACGTTATTGTTAGTCATGTTGTAGGTGCACCACTTCACCCTTTATGCCCTCCCCCCAGCCCCCTTTTCCCTGGTAACCACCAATCGGTTCTCTTTGTCTATATGTTTAACTTCCACCTATGAGTGGAGTCATACAGAGTTCGTCTTTCTCTATCTGACTTATTTCACTTAACATAATACCCTCAAGGTCCATCCATGTTGTTATGAATGTGACAATTTTATCCTTTTTCATGGCCAAGTAGTATTCCATTGGATATATATACCATATCTTCTTTATCCAATCATCAGTTGATAGGCACTTAGGTTGCTTGGCTATTGTAAATAATGCTGCGATGAACATAGGGGTGCATGGAACTTTTGGAATTGCTGATTTCAAGTTCTTTGGATAGATACCCGGTAGTGGGATGGCTGGGTCATATGGTATTTCTATTTTTAATTTTTTGAGAAATCTCCATACTGTTTTCCATAGTGGCTGCACCAGTTTGCATTCCCACCAACAGTGTATGAGGGTTCCTTTTTCTCCACAACACCTCCAACATTTGTCACTTTTTGTTTTGGATATTTTTGCCATTCTAATGGTTGTAAGGTGATATCTAAGTGTAGTTTTGATTTGCATTTCACTGGTGATTAGTGATGATGAGCATCTTTTCATGTGTCTATTGGCCATCCGTATATCTTCTTTGGAGAAATGTCTGTTCATGTCCCCTGCCCATTTTTTGATCAGGTTGATTTTTTTGTTGTTGAGCTGTGCGAGTTCTTTATATATTATGGAGATTAACCCTGTGTCGGATAAATAACTTGTAAATAGTTTTTCCCAATTAGTGGGCTGTTTTTTTGTTTCAATCCTGTTTTCCCTTGCCTTGAAGAAGCTCTTTAGTCTGATGAAGTCCCATTTGTTTATTCTTTCTATTGTTTCCCTCGTCTGAGGGGTTAGGGTGTCCAAAAAGATTCTTTTGAAACTGATGTCAAAGAGTGTACTTAGGCAGTGCATTATTCACAATAGCCAAGTCATGGAACCAACCTCAGTGCCCAGCAACTGATGATTGGATAAAGAAGATATGGTATATATATACAATGGAATAATACTCAGCCATAAAAAAGGACAAAATCATCCCATTCACAACAACATGGATGGACCTTGAGGGTATTATGTTGAGTGGAATAAGCCAGACAGAGAAAGACCAACTCTATATGACTCCACTCATAGGTGGAAGTTAACATATAGACAAAGAGAACTGATTGGTGGTTACCAGGGGAAAGGTGGGGTGGGGGGAGGGCACTAAAGGTGAAGTAGTGCACCTACAACATGATTAATAATAATGTACAACTGTAATTTCACAAGGCTGTTAACTATCATGATATTAATTAAAAAAAAAAAAAGAGTGTACTGCCTATATTCTCTTCTAGAAGACTTATTGTTTCAGGCCTAATCTTTAGGTCTTTGATCCATTTTGAGTTTATTTTTGTGAATGGTGAAAAAGAATGGTCAATTTTCATTCTTTTACATGTGGCTGTCCAGTTTTCCCAGCACCATTTGTTGAAGAGACTTTCTTTACTCCATTGTAGGCCCTCAGCTCCTTTGTCGAAGATGACCTGTCCATAGATGTGTGGTTTTATTTCTGGGCTTTCAATTCTGTTCCATTGATCTGTACACCTGTTTTTGTACCAGTACCATGCTGTTTTGATTACTGTAGCTTTGTAGTATGCTTTGAAGTCAGGGATTGTGATGCCCCGGGCTTTGTTCTTTCTCAGGATTGCTTTAGCAATTCGGGGTCTTTTGTTGCCCCTATGAATTTTAGGATTCTTTGTTCAATTTCTGTAAAGAATGTCATTGGGATTCTGATTGGGATAGTGTTGAATCTGTAGATTGCTTTAGGTAGTATGGACATTTTAACTATGTTTATTCTTCCAATCCATGTGCATGGAATGTCTTTCCATAGCTTCAGACTTTTCTTCTGCAGCGTCCTCCCCTCTCTCAGCCTTCATAGAATTGAGGAGAGTTAGGGCCTTCTCTGGGTTAGGCTTTGGCCTAAGGGAATGTCATGGCTGGTTTGATCTTCTGTCCAGACCACTGCAACTTTCTCCATATCAGCAATAAGTCTGTTTTGCCTTCTTATCATTCGTGTGTTCCCTGGAGTAGCACTTTTAATTTCCTTCAAGAACTCTCCTTTGCATTCACAGCTTGACTACCTATTTGGCACAAGCGGCCTTGCTTTGGGTCTGTCTCAGCTTTCAACGTGCCTTCCTCACTCAGCTTAATCATTTCTAGCTTTTGGTTTCAAGTGAGAGATCTGTACCTCCTCCTTTCACTTGAACGCTTAGAAGTCATTGCAGGGTTATTAATTGGCTTAATTTCAGTATTGTTGTGTCTCAAGGAATGAGGAGGCCCAAGGAGAGGGAGAGAGATGGGGAAACAGCTAGTCAGTGGAGAAGTCGAAACAACGTTCAACATTTATTAAGTAAATTCACCATCTTATATGGCGGTTCGTGGTGCCCAAAATAATTACAATAGTAACATCAAAGACCACTGATCACAGACTACCATAACAAATATAATAATAATGAAAAAATGTGAAATATTGCGAGAATTACTAAAATGTGACAGAGACACGAAGTGAGCAAATGCTGTTGGAAAAATGGCAACCAATAGACGTGCTCAGTGCAGGGTTGCCAGAAACCTTCAATTTGTTAAAAAAACGCAGTCTCTGCAAAGCACAATGAAGAGAGGTATGCCCGTATGTGGTGAGTGCTGCTATGAAGGTGCACAGGATGAGGTGTCAGAGCAACAAGTGACAAGGAGGGCCTAGGCTTGGGTGGGTGGTTACAGAGGTGAAAGGTGAGAGGAGCCAACCTTGCAGACAGCAGGAAGGAGGAGACTGGGAACCGAGAAGACAAAGCATGTGGGCAGGCAGAGCTCAGTGTCTGAGGGGCACGGGTCAGTATGGGGAACCCACAGGGAAGATGACACACGAATATAGAATTACTGCACAGTCTGCTATGTTCAATGTTAGCTGTATGTGTAAGGTGGCAACGCGGTAGAGAAGAGGGCCCGACGAACTCATCCTGACAGTTATCTGTTGCTGTATAGCAGATTGCCCCTCCTCCAAAACAAGAAAAACGGATGAAGACAACCATAATTGTCTCATAGTATCTGTGGTTCGGGACCCTGGGAGTGGATAAGCTGGGCGGTTCTTGCTCAGATGTCTCATGAGGTTGCCGTCAAGCTGGTGGCTATTGCTGGGGTCATCTCAGAGCTCACGTGGGACTGCAAGCTCACTCAGGTGGCTGTTGGCAGCCTCCTGTGGGCTGTTGAACTGAGGGCCACAGTTCTTGCTGGTGGATTGCTGGAAGTGGCCCTGGTGCCTCTCCACATGAGTTTCTCCATAGGACAGCTCACAACATGGCAGCTGGTGACCCCGAGGGTGAGTGATGAGACAGAGAGAGAGGGAGAGAGAGCTCACACTCAGGGCAGAAGCCAGTCTTTTTATCACCTAATCTCGAAAGTGACCTGCTGTCACTTTTGCAATGTTCTAGTCATTAGAAGCAAGTGACTAAGTCCCTCCTAACTCAAGGGGAGAGGAATGAAGCTCCATGTCTTAGAGGTGACTAACAATTTGCTAGTTTGTCAAGGGCTTTTCTAGAAGAGGGACCACATACAAAGACATGGGCATGGGAAACCGTGAGCTCAGATGTCATGGAGTACACATGTGGAATGAAGAGAAATGGACCTGGCCGTGGGCAGAGCTGTGTCTTGGAGGGCTTGACCGTCCTACAAGAAGGCCTGGGCTTTGTCTGTAGACTGTACATGTGTGTATGCCTTTGTGTATGTGCATGTGTGTGTTTGACACCATGGTCTCTTTAAGTTATGTTAAGATTCTGTGGTATTAGAGGTGATAGGAGCAAACTTTTATTTTAAAACGTTTATTTAAACAACCATGTGGAGATGCCTGGAGAGGTTGAAAATAGGGATTCGCTGAATTTTCAGACACTGTTGCAGCAGCATCATGGAAGGAGCTTTAAATAAATGCAGTGACAGTGAAAGGGGCGAGGAGGACGGATGTGATGGAGGGCAGGACATGGTACATTCAGAGTAGAATAAAGCAGCGACTTCAGTTTGTGCCAACGAACCTCCTTGCACTTGGGGCTCTCACTTTAGAAGGGGAGCGTGTGAGCAGATGACACAGGCTCCCTCTGAAGTTCAGCTCAGGGAAGAAAGTCACCTGGGATCAGACCAGGAAGGACCCCGAGGAGGAGGTAGGACCTGATGCCAGAGCAGAGCCTGTCTGAAACCAAGGAGGCTTCTGGATTCCAAAGTCCCCAAACTCATCTTGTGTCCTTGTTTTTCTTTCCAGTTTGATCTACAGCGGATCGTGATTTACTGTGACTCCCGACACTCAGAATTGGAGACTTGTTGTGACATCCCCTCGGGCCCGGTGAGCAAAGACTCTTGCATGGAGACAATGGGAAGAAATGGGAACTTGGCCTTTGGAAGGGAAGGGGGTGTCCAGGGCCTAGAAATGGTCAGTTGGGGGTCAGGGGGACACCTGCCATCAGAATGCGACCTGAGAGGGAGCCAGGTGATCATCACCAGGGTTTCATTTCCTGGGCAACCAGGGTATGGGTTGGGGGAACAGGGACATGTAGCTCCTCCTAAGGGGCTGCTGCAGTCCCAGCCTGATTAACAGACATTTGGTCTTGTCTGAAATGTCTATAAGACATTTGGTCCATAAGACATTTCGTCCATGTCCACAAGGCCCTTGATATTTGGTCCTGTTGAAAATGTCCATGAGCATATTTGGTCCATGCCAAATGGTTTTGGACAGGACCAAATATCCAGAATCCATTTTGGCATGAACCCAATGTCTCCATGGATGCTTCACACAGACTAAAGATGACCTAATATCAAGGACTTTTTGGTGTGGACCAGTATAGACATTTTGGACCGGACCAAATTTCAAGAACCTTTTGGCATGGACCAAGTATCTTATGGATGTTTTGGACAGGACCAGATGTCCTGCAAAACCTAACCTCAGTCAGCACCACCTGAGGCCACAGGCCAAGCAATAAGGCCCAACTCTGGGGAGGGAGAGGCAGAGACTGGCAGCGTGTCCCTAGGAAGGGCTGACCAGTGCTCAGAGGACAGGAAGGCCACAGTGCTCTGGGCTTGTCAACCAAACAGGATAAGGCAGCTTGTGCTCAGACCTTGGAAGGGCAAGACACACCAGAGTTGGCCCCCAACTCTCCATGCAGGATCTGTCTCTCCCTGGAATCTCTCCACCGCTACCCCTTTTCAAGTCTCTCCCTCTCCAACCTCTTTCCCGAATCCTAATTCCAAGTCTGCTTGGAAGCTGGGAATAGTCATACAGCCTGCTTCCCAGGGTGAGGGAGGAAGTCCATGTACAATGCTTGGTAGGGCCAGTCCCCAGGACACAGTGAGTGCTTGGTCAGTGTGCCCTATCTCAGGACGATTACGGTGCACAGGCTCACAGTGGTGGTCGCTACCATAGACAGCTGGGAATTTGGAGTCAGATGGGCCTGACTGTTGAGAGAGAGGGTGAGGGGAGAAAGGAAAGGGATGAGGACAGATAAGAGTGTGAGAGAATAAAGGGAAGGGAGGGAGGGCAGTGGTGAGGTGGGGAAATAAGTCATTACTGAGCCCCTGCTGGGTGTGAGACACTGAGTGGGGTGCTTTAACATGTCCCAGTAAATAGCCCTCACTGCAGTATGGTGGAAACGCCCTTGTCCCCATTCTGCAGAGATTGACACTGAGGCTCAGAGGGGTCACGCAGCTCCTGCAGGTTGCTGAGAGGCCAGTGAAATGGCTGAGACTAGGTTGGCCCAGGCCGGTCTGACTCCAAGGCCTCACAGCGCCAGGACATGCGGGCAGATATGACTTGCCCTCTGTGCTCACCTTCAAGCATCCTCAGGGTTCCTGGCTTCCCTTTGCCTACATAGTTCTAAGGAAGGTCCAGACTGCGCCCCCTGCTGGGGAGCAGTGCTGGACGAGAAGCAGGTTCCGACTCTTAGAACTTTCTTTCCAGTGCCAGGTGACAGTGTTGAGAGAGCCTTCACCCCCGCCGCTACAACCTCCCACCGCCGGCAGTGAGCAGATCGGGTATTTGAAGACAATCAACTGCTCCTGCCCAGCTGGAGAAAAGGTACCCCTGCAATCCACCCTCAGCCTCTAGCCCGGAGCCCCAGAGTTGAGCGGGGCAGGGTGGTCACTAGGATGGGCAGCGGAGGTGGGAATTTCCCATCATGCACATGGTCTGGATGGTCCAGGCTCTGGATGATTCTCAGGTCAGGGAACTTGGGACTCTTGTTTCTTGATTTGTGTGCACACTGGAGGGGAGCTCTTCAGACCAAGCTCTAATGAACGTTTCCCTGAAGTTACTAATGTATTCCTGAGGTTTTCCTGCCTCCTACTTTTATCCTCTCCACTCATGTGCAGCTAAATCAAAGTAGACGTGGTTTGAGAATGAGACTCAGAATGAGCAATGGCTGAGGGCTTACATGTGCATCCTCATCCCTTTCTTCTCAATGTTTCTTTCATTAGCCATACTCTATAACCTACTTACATATGTGAGTAGAGTTCTGTGCATCTTGTTTCTAATTTTAAAAACTAGTGTGTTTCTATGAACAGTACCACCACCATCCACTAGCCTATATTAAATGTCCCATTGAGGGCCTGAGGCCTTCATCTGTTCTGTTTTTCTGCAGACCAGTGGCCCTTTTGATAAGAAAAAGATGTCTTCCACTGTTTGAGCAGAAATAAACAAAGAAGTACACAAGGATGACAAAAAGTAGAACTGTGCTGGAGAAGGTCTCCAAGAAGTTCTGCTGGACCCGTAGCCCCCGGGCCTGGATCTCCAGCCTGCGGTCTATCCATCGCTGTGTCTGCACCTCCCAGGGTGGGGCCAGCACACAGGAGGTGCTCAGTGACTTTCTGAGGGACTAGGGAGACGCAAAGATAGGAAATGATGGTTCAAGTTCATTGAAATGGACATATCTCAAATTTCCAGTTTTCTTTCAGTAAGCCTGTCCTGGCAGACTCCCCTCCTTCCCTTCTTTCCTCTCCTCTGTCTTTCACTCCCCTTTTTTTCCCTCCTTCTTTCTTCCTTGGGTGTAGCCAGACCCTGGGACGACAGGGGTCACCAAGGAGCTCTCAATCAACATGAGTTCTCAACCCATGGCCCAACTTGCTGGAAGGCCAAGTGGAGCTGGCTCAGTCACGCTGCGAGCTGAGGTCTTTTCTGGGCAGAAGGTGAAGTGAAGGTACCTCAGCTTGGTGCCGGCCTGCAGGGTTAGGAACAGGGCAAGTTGGGAGCGGACCAGGGGGGTGCACACACAGTGCTGGGCAGGCTCCTCCTCTGCCCCCTGGCAGGCTCAGGGTGGCAACAGACAACCTGTTGATCCAGTTCTCGCCTGTCAATGAAATAACAAAAGCAGCTGTCTAAACCCAAATCCTTCGGAATCCTTTTCCATTAAGAACCCAGAATGAGAAGGGTAACAGCTTTTTTAAGGTTTGGACCACCAGCCACTGTGCACACAGACAGACTGTGCCAGGAAGGGTGGCCAGCACTAGCTCTGTCCAGTCCACAGCTTTTCCTAGAGCCAGGCCCATGTCCTGGATGCATCTCACTGAGGTTTCTGGGGTCCCTGGCATGGACCCCCGGGAGGGAAGTGTGGGGTGAAGCAGGCCTCCATCCTCATTTTCCCCCATCTTCCCACTCCCCAGCTCTAAACATCCCCGGGCTCCCCACTCACCTCCTTTTGGGGCTTATGGATCCCCTCCCCCAGGCCTCCCACTTTGTGTGGCCTCTGGGGGGTCCCCAGTTGCCTTTCTGGCCTCATCTCACTCCACTTTCCCCTCCCAATTTCCACTCAAGGCAAGAACTTCTTATTCCTTGGAGGGGGTCATAATCTTTCTTGCCTTCTGGCATTTGCATATGCAGCCCCTTCTGACTAGAACATCTTTTCTCACTCCCCCTCTTTCATCTGGCTAATGCCTGCTGTTCTTTCAAGACATCCCCAAGGAATCCTTTCCCCAGCACATTATAGTCTATGTGATTTCCTTCCTCCCTCCCCCTGCCCCCTCTCCTGTCTCCCTCCCTCCCTTAACTCCTTCCTCCCTCCCATTATTCACCATCCATTCATTCAATAACTTATTTATTCAGCACCTGCCAGTTCCAAGACTCTGTGACCCTTTTCTCTCCCTGTGCTTCCATCTATCATAACTCCCATCTACCGTAACAATTATCACATTGGATTAAAAATATTTACTTGCCTTATTTCCATAACACTAGTTCCAGATGGCAGAGATTGAATCTTGACATGACTGTATTTTTAGCTACTGATATATAGCCTGACATCATTAAGTAATGGTTGAATTGATGGGTAGGTGGATCAGGGTATGAAAGATGGAAGGATAAGTGGTGGATGGGCAGATGAGAGGAAGGGATAAATGAACATGCCCTCTCTTTCTCGCTGGCAGGACAAGGTCTTGCTGTTCAAGGTTATCAACCAACTCACAAATTCTTGGCCTCAAACTCTGGGTGGCTTCACCCAATAACCCGTTCCTTTATTCACTCAATCATCCCTTATTTTTGACAAGAAACATTAAGAATCCACTGTGTGCTGAGCACTGAGGCTATGAGACACAGAAGATGTGGTCCTCGAAAGTCTACCACCTGGCTGAGGTACCCAGTAGCGCTGAGGCCTGTGCAGCCCCAGAGAGCTCACCACCAGGCCTGCTCAAGAACCTCTGGAGCACAGGGGGTGGGAAGGGGGCCTCTTTTCTGCTTGCCTCAGAAGAGGCCTCAACAACCACTTCACTAAACAGACATTGCCTGTCTCTTCCATCTTCAATTCCATAGAAAATGCAACACAAGCGGCCCAGGAGGTCTGAGCGTTCTCTCTTGGGAGGAGGACCTCTGGCCATGGGCAGGCGTGGCTTCCGGTGGTTTAAATCTTAGATTCAGTTTACAAAACATTCCCATTATTCACCTAGCTCAACACGATGCCTTTTGGGTCCACGTTTCCATCTCTAGAGCCAAACATCATGGTGAGCATGAACTGTGTACAGGTAGTCTGGTGGGCACCATGTGAGGTCAAACACACACAGAGAATCATTGATCTCCATTTGCATGTATAAATGACATCTGTGAATGCATTAACAAAAATATGTTCCTGAAGTAGCTAAGTACACAACTGTGACAGGAGTGTACATGGTTTTTAGTGATGGGTGGTTCATATGTGTAAATGGATATGGTGTCAGTTTTCATGAATGTGATGAGATTTACACATATACCATTGTATGAATCACATTGCATTTGTTTTTAGTATGCCTGTTTACATGCATCTGTAACGTAACAGATCACATTTTTAAATCCAATAATAAGATCTTTTACACAAATAGCACATATTTTAAAAAGTGAACAATGTTTACTTTTAGAAGTAGCCTATAGCCATTATTTTGTTTTGTATTATATTTGTATCATATAGTACAATTGTACAACTTGTAATTGTATTTGTGCCTTGTTTTGTATTTTAGTGAATAATGGTTATATGAACCATTAGCAGGCTACATGATTTTTTTTTAATTGGACTGACGGCATATTCAGGTAAAAATAGCGGTAGGGTGCCATCTTGTTTGTTTCTATCTTCAGTTCACCTATGGCTGCATTTGGAGACGATGTCAGAGTTCCCATGGAGGTTTACAGTTCAAGAGCGGGGGCTCTCAGCTCCAAAAAACCAGTTTTGTTGTCCAACTTGTTGGTCAGCACATGGCTTACCAAGAGACTGGCTCATGAGCCTGTAGGGTGGATAACTAACTACTGACGAGGAAGGGGAAAAATGAAAACGGAGCCTTAATTGTTTCCTTTGCCTTTCTTCCTTTAGGGTGAAAAGGGCTCTGATGGCCCCGCGGGGCTCCCCGGCCCAAAGGTCAGTACTGGAGTTGGCAGAGGCGCACTTTAGAGCCCAAGAAATCCTTTGCTTTGCTCTCCATGTAAGAAAGAGAAAAATTGGTTTGTCAGATCACTATCCTGCGGTATTTTGCTTTCAAGCTTGTTAAGGTAGAAGGATAGAGCAAGTGGCACAAAGTTTGGAACCTCTGAGGCTCTTCACTGATCAGAACCTCCGTTTCTGAGTCTGAAAGTCTGAGCAAGAAAGGGTTGGGTTACACAGCCCTGGCTCAGATCCTGTTCGCTCCAACAGGCTTAGCTCTCCGTGGTCAGCTAATTCTGCATCAATCCTTCAGGCATCTATATTGCAGAAACTCTGGGGGTTGGACCTTTAAAAGTCTATTTGTTTAGACTGTGTGTTCTGTTTGTTTAACCCGCATGAAATTGTTTTTGCACAAATTTTCCAAACTCACTAATTGCTCAAAGCCCAGTGTTTCCTCATGGGGTCTTTCTTCTCTCCTCAGTCATGGCTGCCTTTCTCTCACCATCATTCCCCAGGGATATAACATTTGCAGAGCTAGACAGGCCTCTCTTCCAGCATCGTTTTTTGGTCTCAGAAAACCATGACCCAGGGAGATGCAAATTGCCATGGTCACCCAAGGGCTGGGTGGAAGAGGTCAGCATCATCCAGTGGCCACTACCTGGTCTGGTGTTTGAAAGAGGCACGGAGAGTGGTGGTGGAAACACCTAGAGATGACTTCCCTCACTTCCTCTCCCTCCCCTGCGTTGCTTAGTTTTGCCTTTATTCAGTGCATCATTCTTGAGCACCTGCTAAGGTCCCTTTAGTCTTTCTTTTCTCCCTCCTCCCTGCCTCTGTATGTGAGTCCCTCATCTCCCTCCCTCTTTTCTCGCCCTGCCCTCCTCTGCCCCCTGCTCTGCTAGATGGGGAGCACAGGTACACACATCATCACATATGCACATACCGTCACACACACTTTCACATACACACTCCATCACACATATACACACCATCTCACACACACAGCCTCCTTGGCTCACCTCCCCTGTTGCTGAAAGCAGCGGTCCAGGGGACTAGGCAGTTGGTGTGAGAAGGGGAGCAGGAGTTTCTGCCTCACTGAGCACCGCCTGGGCTATGACCTCAGCTCCTCGGCTGTCAGATGGAAGAAAAAAGCAGAGACATCTAGGGGTTTGTGAACTTATAAGTAGAAAATGTTTGTCTGGAGTAGTGCTTGTTTGTGGAATGTCTTTGCCAATGTTGAACAGATCCAGGGCTGTGAGGGCAGCAGAGCCTGACCCCTGACACTGGGAGACAAAAGGTGGGGGAGAAGGAATCCTAAGGAGGGAACAGATACGTCCACCTGGGGGCAGGCCTGGTTCTCCAAGAGCTAATTTGCAAACATGGCCCTTTAGCATCACCAGACAAATGGTCCTAACCCATGGTTAAGACACTGAGCAAGCAGCTGTGTTCCCAATGGCTCCATTTATCTAGATTTAGCTCAGGTAGTGTCTGCAGTCACAGCCTGGTGTCTCCTGGGGGCCGAGGCCCGTTCTAGATGGGGGAACCTGACAGCGAATGACAGACAGCCCTGTGCCCAGTGGGAAGAGAGAGGAGTGGAGCATCATATGGGGAGAGCCAGGCCGAAAGAAGATGCCCTAAAGCTACCAGGGAGGGCTTCAGGATGCCTTTCTGTGGGAGGCCCTGCTGAGCTGGGTCCAGTAGGATGCACAGGAGCTGCTCAGGAGAAATAAGACAGGGAAGGGCATTAAAGGCCAAGGAACAGCATAAACAAAGTAGCTATGTGTTCTCAGAGTGTAAAGCATAAAATAAAACTGCATACTGAGAGAAAAGAAAACTCGAAGAAACTGACTGAGGGCTCCCGTGTTGTGCACCCAAGCCTGGTTTGGGTTGCCTCATGGGCCAGTAGGAGATTTGGGCTCCAGTACCATGCCTGGCCCTTGGTGAATCTTTTCTTCCCTTGCAGACCTTGTTTTCTCCTCTGCCTGCCCTCCCTCTCTTCATGGACAGTTGTGAGGGTCCAGGGCCCTCGTGGGCACAGACTCGTCACACAAATGGCATAATCAGGGAACCCTGATTGACCCCTGGCACTTTTCAAAGCACCGCCGTGCTCTTAGTCTTGTGTGTGCTCATGACAGCATGCCCATTCACAGAGGAGGAGCCCGAGGCCCAAAGAGCAATGATGCTCTCATGCTAAGCAACAGGGCAGGGTTTGAACCTGGGGCTTCTAACTCCCCTTTTGCGGGCCTGGCCATGGACCAGCAGCCTGGGATTAAGAGATTGGGGAAATTATTCAGATGCTTCCTCCGTCTCTAGGGGTGGCAAGCGTGGACTCTTGGTGCAGTCAGCAATGATAAAATCAGAGGTTTCTAGGGAGTTGGGGCAAGGTTGATGGTGGGCAGCCTGTGTCGGGGAGCTCTGTTGGAGGACCTGACCCAATGCTCATCTCTGGTTTCAACCCCTCAGGGAGACATGGGAGCCACTGGGCTGGTTGGAGCTCCTGGACCCAAGGGAGAGAAAGGCGACGTGGTGAGTAACAAGCCCCCTCTCTGCATGGCTAGTGTGGGAGACTCAGTGCTTTCCCCCAAACATGCATGTCAGCTAGAATGGGCTGAATGCCTAGGAACTACTTGTCTATAAAATGCCTGATCCATTGGAGATGGTCAGTGAATGGCTGTTGTCTGTATTTTCCATTATAATTAGTTCCTTCTAGGTTTTCAGTGCTCAGGGGGAAACCCCAGACTACAAGACAAAGCCTGTCCCCTTGAAGAATTAACCTGTCAAATGCGATTCACTCAGTATCCCACACTGTCATCATCCAACAGCTCATTGCCAAGCTGTACCATCTGCTCTTCGTAGGTGCTTCCTATGGATTCTCTCATTTCTCCTTATTACAACATTTTAAACATAGTCTCTTCACTTCCCTAATGGGAATGACACAGAATTTTCAGACTTGAATGACTTGCCCGTGATATGGAGCCTGGATGTGGCAGAGGAAGAATTTGATCCTGCACCGGTTTTAATCTGAGTCTTGTGCTCACTTGCTGTGCCACTCCGTCACCTATGCTGTACATGCTTACCTCCTACGTATAGGTAGGAAGCACCTGCTCTGTGCAAAATAACACGGAAGGAAGAAGAGCTGTTAACATTTCACAACACTAACTGTGTGCCCGGCTCTGTGTTATGTGCTTTACAGATTTCATTTAACCCTCACATCAATTGGGTGAGGTGGGGCCTAGCATCTTACCTAAGCACCAGAAAAAAATGGGGCAACAGAAACTGCCTGTGAGAGGGCACAGATGTCAGATTTAACAGACAGAGTTTACAAAGTAGCCACTAAAACTATGTTCAAAGAACTGGAGAAAACCATTGTTAAAGAAGTAAAGGAAGGCATTGTGACAATATCTCATCAAACACAGGATACAAATAAAGAGAAATTGTTAGAAAGAACCAATGGAAATTCTGAAGTTTAAAATTATAATCACTGGAAAAAAAAATCATTAGAGAGACTCGACAGTAGATCTGAACTGGCTGAAGAAAGAGCCAGCATTCTTAAAGATAGATCAATAGAGATTACATCATATGAAGAACAGAGAGAGAAAATAATGAAGAAAAATGAAAAGAGCCTCAGAGAAATGTGGGGACCTGTAAAGTACACCAATATGCACATAATGGGAGTACAAGAAAGAGAGAAAGGAGGAGAAAAGGCATTCAAAGAAATAATGGCTAAAAAATCCCAAATTTGGCAAAAAAGCAGTAATCTACACATTCAAGAAGCTCAATAAGCTCCAATCGAAATAAACACAAAGAGATCCATCCTCAGAAACATCAGGGCAAAAATGCTGGAAGATAAAGAGAAAATTTGGACAGCAGCAAGAGAAAAAAATGACTCATCATGTCCAAGGAAACCCCAATAAGATTATCAGCTGACTTACCATCAAAGAGTTGAGGCCAGAATGCAGTGGGATGACAAGTCCAAAGTAATAATTATGACAATGTATTATTGAGTGTTTAACAAATATGTATAATAATAATAGCAAAAAGAAAGAGGGGGAATAGGGAATAGATCTGCATAGGAGTATGTTTCTAAACCTCACTGGAAGTAAGTTAGTATAAATCTGAAGTGGATCCTGATAAAGTAAAATGTATATGGTAAAACCAAGAGCAACCTCCAAGAAAATAACTCAAAAATATGTGGTGAAAATATCATTAAAGAGATTAAAATGTTGCACTAAAAAGTACTCATGTAATGCAAAATTGATCAGTAAAGGAGGAATAAAGGAACAAAAAAGGACAGGAGACATAGCAAACGAAAAGTAAAAAGGCGTATGTAAATTTAACTATATCGATGATAGCATTACATGTGAACATACTAAACAAACCCACTAAAAAGCAGAGGTTTTCAGACTGGACATGAAAACAGGATCCAACTATATCCTGTCCGCAGGAGACACATTTTAGAATCAAAGATACAAATAGGTTGAAAGCAAAAGGATGGAAAATATACATTCTGAAAATAGAAAACACAAAAAGTTGGAATGGCTATACTAACATCAGACAAAATAGACTTTAAAACCAAAAACTAATAAAAAAGAAGAGGGACATTTCATAGTGATAAAAGCGTCAATCCTTCAAAATATGTATAATGATTATAAACATATGTGCACTAACAACAGAGCCCCAAAATCCATGAAGCAAAAACTGACAGAGTTGAAAGGAGAAATAAATAATCCAATGACAATGGTTAGGGACTTCAATACCTCACTTTCAATAAGGTTAGAACAACCGGGCTCTTGGAGAAATCGGAACCCTCATACATTGCTAGTGTAAAATGGTCCAGCTCCTTTGGAAAACAGTCTGGCAGGCTTTAAAAGGTTAAATATAGAATTACTATATGACTCAGCCATTTCACTCCCACGTATATACCAAAAAGAAATGAAAATGTATGTTCACAGAAAAACTTGCACACAAATGTTCATCGCAGTGTTATTCATAATAACCAAAAAAGTAGAAACAACCCAAACGTCAATCACTTGATGAATGGATAATAAAATGTGTGTTATATTTATGCAATGGCACTTACTCTGTAATAAAATGAAGTATTGATACATACTACAACATGGATGAACCTTGAAAATGCTTTGCTAAGAAAATATTGGCTGGGCCAGCCTGGTGGCTCAGCGGTTAAGTGCGCATGTTCCGCTTCTGCGGCCCAGGGTTTGCCAGTTTGGATCCCGGGTGTGGACATGGCACCGCTTGGCAAATCATGCTGTGGCAGGCGTCCCACATATAAACTAGAGGAAAATGGGCACGGATGTGAGCTTAGGGCCAGTCTTCCTCAGCAAAAAGAGGAGGATTAGCAGCAGATGTTAGCTCAAGGCTAATCTTCCTCAAAAAAAAAAAAAGAAAGAAAGAAAGAAAGAAAAGAATGGCTATGAAGCCAGTCGTAAAAGCCCACATGTTGTATGAGTTCATTCATATAAAATGTCCAGAGTGGGCAAATCTAGAGAGACAGAAACTAGATTAGTGTTTGCCTAGGGCAGGGCATGGGGGGAAATGGGGAGTGACCACTAATGGGTATGGAGGTCTTTTTGAGGACATGAAAACGTTCTGAAGTTGATTGTGGTGATCGTTGCACAAGTCTGTAAATATATTAAAAACCATTGAATTGTACGCTTTAAATATGTGAATTACACAGTATGTGGATAATATCTCAATAATGCTGATATGGAAAAAAAAGAATAGTACCATAATATTGAGTTATTGGCAAAATTAGATGATACTTGAGAGAATCAGCACTCAATAAATACATAGTTATCACCTCTTTTGGAGGCCCCTTGGCTGAGCTGATGAGGAAGCATCTGACCATCTCAAATCCCAGGTGCTGCCCCATGCGTGACGTCACGCCAGGGAGATGCTCTGTCCTGAACCTTTGCCTTCTGCTTTCCTTTTCTAGGGCAGAGGGCCTTTCGTCCAAGGAGAAAAGGGCGAAAAGGTAAGCCTCTCCCTTTTCTCACACCCTCCAGGGCTGCGGGGTGGCTGGCTGGGCAGGTTTGCGTTTGGGAGAGGTGTGTGCTACTGTTGTGCTGCCTGGTAAGAATGTGGGTGGGAGAGAAGAGGTCTCCTGGGCTGAGCGCCCGGCCTCAGTGTGTGTCCTCCCTGTCTCGGGCACTGAAGTGTGCAGAGCGGTCAGGGCTTCCAGGCAGAGAGAAGACTGTGTGCGCATTATGTAGGGGTAAGTGAAGGAAAGCGTTTGCACAGGAGCTGGCTGTTTGCAGTGCTTAGATGGCACTCACAGGGGGTGGAGTACAGAGCTGCAGAAGTGGCCCAAGGACCAGCATGCAGGGCATTAAATATCAAAACGTGTTTAGGCCTTGTTTGCAGTGGTAGGAAGGCACTGAAGGGTCTGTGCGTGGTCAGACCTGCTGAGAGTGTTTGAATAGCAGGTGCCGATAGATGTGAGAGAGGGGAGACCAGAGGAATTTGGGCAATAGTCAGGAGGTGGTTGCAGAAGTTTAAAGGGGAGATGACAAGGGACAGAGCCTATAAACGTTCTCCCCACGTATGAATGTTGCACCTTCTTTCACCTTTATCATAACATGCACAAGGTCGACACAGCCTGGGACA
Source organism: Equus quagga (assembly GCF_021613505.1). Lineage (NCBI taxonomy): Eukaryota > Metazoa > Chordata > Mammalia > Perissodactyla > Equidae > Equus > Equus quagga. Next base: position 5,344,770 of record NC_060282.1, read on the forward strand.
TAGGGCGTTCCTTTGGAATAGGAAAGCTTTCTTACGGTGTTAGCCTATAAGGAGAAATAAAAAGCAGAGTCACTAAAATGCCATTTTCCACTCACACCAGCTATTAAAAATATATCTTCCATTTCCCAGGAGAGGCAGCAACGAGACTGTATAGCATACATTTATGTTGATTATTTCACCGGAGTCCAGGCTCTTGTAGACTCAGAACATGGAGCCGCTGGACCTCGGGCTAGTATCGCTGCTCAGAGGAGGCTCACGTGAGCTCCTTGCCCTGGGCTGGTTGTGTAAACCAGGTGCCACTATGTTCAATTACAGTGGACCGAGAGACCTCAGTGGCCTGCCCATGCTCTCCTTGTAAGTACCTTTTATTTAGTCCTTTCACATCTAGAGACTTACTCTAAGGAGGTAAGTCAAGGATACGTGCAAGTACACACTCACGGGTTTCATTCAGTGTAATTTATAAGCAAGACCAGAAACAAGCATAATGCTGCGTCATGGGCAGAGGGTAAAATAAGTCATTATACAGCTAAATAATGAGATGTCATCCAGAAATGCAAAATCACATTTAGAAGAATCATTAGTGATCTAGAAAATGAAGATAATATTTTGCTAATTTTTAAAACACATTGCAGAATATCTACGCAATATGACCCCAGTTGTGTGTGCAGGTGTGTTTGCCTATGTTTGTGTATGTGTAAGAGAGAGAGAGACAGACAGACAGACAGAGAGACAGGGAGAGAGGACAGAGAGAGAGACTCTGAGAACAAATCCCCATCATTAACCACTGGTTGTCTGTGGGTAACAAAGTCGTGAGAGTATTTATTTTCCCCCTTGTATTTCTTGGTGTCTTCATTTATTCCATATTGAGCTCCTCTTTTTTTATCCCTATTACAAGCACCAGCATGCACACACACACACACAACAGGTACAGCACAAGAATACACAGCACTTTGAGAGGCAGTGTGACACACAGCATAACATGGCTTTGCACCAGGCAGACCCGGTTCAGGGGACTCAGCCACTTGCTAGCTCTGCCATCAATTTTGAGTCTGGGCCTCCTGACACCTAAAATGGGGCTCACGGCGGCCACTCTCCATGGTTCCGTGTGGTTTAAAAAGCAGGGCGCCTGGAACATAGGTGCACAGATTCAGCAACTGCTTCTGTAGCTGCCGGCATGCTTGGTTCCTGTGGGCCCAGAGCCGGAGCACAGGGCCTTACCAGGACAGCCAGATGCTCCTCAGTGTCAGGACTGGGGCTGTCGGAGCCCTTGAAGGGTCCAGCAACTCCTGGACTGGCCTATCCTCTGACTGACGTGTTGTCCTTCTTGCGTGTTGGTGTCACTAGCAGGAACAGCCAGGCCTCCTTTCTCCCTTGAGCGGCAGGTGCATCGCTGACTCGTCCCTTCCCGTTGAGGTCAGGATAGGCAGCCTTATTCTCCTGAGGCCTGGAGGCACCTCCCTGGTGCCCCCAAGCCCTGCCTGCGGCACCACATGCAGGACCGGAAGCTGCGGGTCACAGTTGCAGTTGGGAGACCTCCTCACGTATTCAGTGCTGGCAGGAGAGACGGGCTGCTGAACAGACTCTGGCACTTCCGGCTCTGTCCTCGGTTGACATTCTCCTGCAGTTGGGCATTTTTAGCAAAGTCTGAGTCTAGATTCTGCCACATATTAGCTGTATGATTCGAGGGTGAGTCACCTGCCTCTCTGAGCTTCTGCTTCTTCATCTGTAAGAATGAGGTGATGGGAGGAGATGATGCACAAAGGCCCTTGCAGGCGGCAGCTCTGAGATTTGGTAATCAGCCCGCCCCAGCCTGAGCGCCTGGGGCTCTCTTCCGTAACTTGGAGTCTCTGCTTCCCCCACAAGGATGAGGGGGTCAGGGTGGGTCAAGGGGACCAACAGAGTCCACCGAGGAAAGAAAGCCACTGGTGACTAATGCGCTGGGACAGGGCGTAACAAACAGTTTCTTTGCTTGAATATTCTCTCCGAAGCAATTGCAGAGTGCTGGGGGGCTGGATGGACTGGAGCCTGGTAGGTCTAGGAATCATATGACTCTGATTCTGGCTGTGTAGTTTTGCATTTTTGCCGTTGTAGTTAACCACCTGACCATGTGCACTGGCCTCTAAGAGGGCCAGGCACCATGCACGGTATGTCCCATACTTTATGTCTCATCATTAAGACAACACTTCGGGGAAGGCACTGCAATGCCCATTTCACAGATGAGGAGAACACAGCTTAGAGGTCAAGTGACCTTCTCAAGGTCACACAGTAAGATGGCTAGAAAACACAATCACTGGTTATTATTAAGATGAAAGGAAGTGGGAGGGCCGATTGAATTTCCCCTTCCCCAGCAGCTGAGGAAACTGAGGCTCAGAGAAGGTGAGTGACTGGTGCAAAGTCACACAGCTGAAAACTGCTGGAGAACTTGGCCTCCTGACCCTCCCAGGCCGACACTGCCTCTGTGGTGCCCCCCATCAAATGCCCAAGACTGTTGTGCGGTGCCGTGGTCGTGGGCTGCCTCTGCCCCTTGTTTCGGAAGCTAGTCTCCTCTCTAGTTCCTGTTCCACCTCATATTTACCAGGGGGTTCTTGGAGTGAATCTCTCTCAGTGTTTTACTATATATGAAATCAGGCTAAGGTAAAGGGGGAAGGTAGCATTTTAGGGGATGCCCCAAAAGAGCTGCCCACGGCCCAGGTGTTGGTGACATGGAAGAAGAGAAAGGGAGGGATGGATCCTCCTTCAAAGGGGTTGGGAGACAGCTGGGATTAAATAAATACTTGTCAAGTGGGTGAATGGATGAGAGGAATGCAGACCTCTGTCATCCAGGACCAAGGGCCAGCTAGAGTCAGTGGAGGGGTCACAGACTGTGCAGTGGAGCAGATCCAGCTTCAAATTCTGGCTCCACCTCATGTTATCCTTAAGTGTGTCTGTCCTTGGTCTACTCTCAGCCTCAGTTTCCTTTTCCACGAAAGGAGGCAGAGGCGATAATAGTGGTTCCTACATATGAGGTTGCTGGGAGGATTAAAGGAGAAACTAGACATCAAGGGTTTGACACAGCTCCTGGCACAGCCACGCTCAGTAACTGTGACGCTGCTCTTCTCGTTTCTCTATCATAATTTTCGGTGCTGTTTTGGTGGCGATGATGATGAGGGGTTTAGCCACTGCTCTGGGCTGGTTTGGAACAATTCAGGTGGTCAGGGAGAGCAGGGAGGCAGTGATGACCTCCGTGCCCCTCCTGCCCCTTGGTTCTTCGATGTTGAGAAGAAGAATAAGCACGATGAGGATGTCTGCGTAAGCTTTCCTTTGGGTGGGGCCTGCGTCAGTCCGTAATCCATGCAGACGTGGTCTGCAGAATCAACTGGACCATGAGCCCCACAGGTAGAAAAGATTTAGAAATAATAAAAACAGGGACAAAGTGTGCAGTCTCCAGGGAGCTTCCTTTTGGTGCATCCTGAGAGTCCTTCTCTGGGGGACCGGAGCCTTCGGGGGAAGAACCCCGCGGAGCCGCTCCGTGATCCTCCCTTCCTGGACCCACAGCGCCCTCTGGTGTTTGGAAGCAGAGCGTCGGCTCCAGTTTTCCTTTTCAGGGCTCCTGCCTAAGCGCTGTTGGGGGCATCTCTGCCGTTCTGGGGTTGCCCTCTTTTCCTTAGAAATCTGGAGTCTGGGGGAAGGAGGACAAAGGGAGCCTTGGTTCTGTGCTCAAACGTGGGCTCAGGTGATGGAAAGAAAGCAGGTTTGGGGAGTTGGGCAGACCTGTTTTGGATTCCAGCTCTGCAATGGCTGTGTGATCTTTGGTTAGTGTCTCTCTGAGCCTCAGTTTCCTCGTCTGTAAAGTGGGGCCATGGACGCCTACTCCCTGGGGCTGTTGGGGGATTGTAGGAGGTTGATAATGCCTGTGAAAGCACCTGGCTTAGGCCCTGGCACCTGGTAGGGGCATCTAAAAATTTATCCCTTGTCTTATTCCTTTCCTTAGTCTGCTAGAAGCTACTCTAAAGTCCATAAGAGAGTGACATATGTGTTGTTTTGATTAACAGCACTCAAGAACCCAGCAGGTGGGAGAGAGTGGTGGGTTCACAGAGTCTAAACCTGGGTTGGGCTCTCTGGGGACTCATTCACCAATTCAGTGGAGGAGACAAGCATGCAAATTCTGGGCATACAGTCGTCTTTTTTTCTTTCTCTCTCTCCTTTTTTTTTTTTTTTTTTTTGGTAAGGAAGATCGTCACTGAGCTAACATCTGTGGCAACCTTTCTCTGTTTGTATTTTTGACACCGCCACAGCATGGCTTGATGAGTAGTGTGTAGGTCCACACCAGGGATCCGAACCCATGAACCCCAGGCCACCAAAGTGGAGTGCGCAAACTTAACCACTATGCCACCAGACTGGCCATGTGGTCGTCTCTTAAGAGTGTGGTTCTTCTTACTTGTCCTTAAGCAAGTCAGGTTGTGCTGTCTCCACTCCCCATCCTGTTACACACACAGAGAGTGACGACACTGTTGGGAGACCCTGCTGAGGCCACAGGGTGTTGGGGGTGGAGGAGCGGACAATTGTCACATCAGCAAAGCACTTTGAGGCTTTCCTAGGGAATACTCAGTGTTGTGCTGCTGGCGGGTGCTTAGAAAATGAAACCAATTTCTAGGTAATTATCATAAACACAATTCATATGAGGGGAAAACCAGATACAGAAACGAAATGGCCCTGAGCTGACTCCGTTCTTTATAAGCACTCTTAACAACTGCAACCACACAAAAATGGGATCAACCTAATGGTGGGTGTAAGTGAAAATTAGGAAGACTTTATAATGGGGAGGTGCGCTCTCAACATGATGCAAAAGAAATGGTAGAATAGGAAGCCATATGGGCTCACACATGAAAAGATGTGTGTGCAGTAAAAATGGCCAAGGCACTGGGGTAGTGGGATTTGAGATATTTTATATATTTTGTTAGTTTTCTCTTCATGGTGCTACAACATTAGTATATCTGTAGACATTTAACCAAATACTAGATCTTAATATAATGAAAATCCTTTTAAATATAGCCTGTCCACAGTTGTTTATGTGTGAAATCCAAAAGCAATGTGATTTTGGAGGGAAGAGCCCTCTCTCCCAGTCTTGGGGATTTGCTGAATGCTGGATGGTGTGATGCCTGGTGGGTCCAGATGGCAGAACATGGCAGTGACTGAAGCCCAGGCTTTGGGAGCCCACTGCTGCCCCAGTCTGGCTGCATAACCTTGGCGAGGTCATTACAATCCCCAGTGCCTCAGCTTCCTCGCCTGTCCACTGAAGATGATAGCAACAACGATATGCTCTGGTAAGGTTGATGTGAGGGTTCAGTGACTTTATCCATGGAAAGAACTTAGCAGGGCACCTGGAAATCATGCCTTCAGAAAGCATCAGCAAGAATCAGGTCTGAGCCATCCTGGCACTGGGTTCCCTGAGCGCAATGATCAATTCAGGCACATTACCTCTATCAGTTCAAACCAAACAAAGTCAGTGCTTTCACTTAGAAGCCTGGAGACAGATGTGCATTCCCCCTGGGCCTGCGGCTGTGAGGCTGAGGGCTTTGAAATCCCTGAGCCATTTGCTACCATGAAGTGAGCCTGTTCAAGAATGGTGAAGGTGACACTCAGCAGTTGGACCCTTGTAAGTGGCATTGCTGAGTGGAGTCAAGGCTCAGCTAAGCCAGCACCTCTACCTGTTCAGCGACGTGGAGCAATGCATTTCCTGTGAGGGTTCTTTGTTTTCTTTGTGAAGAGAAGCTAGTGTTAGTTTACAATTAGAGTTGGGTTGGGATTTAGAAGGAAGCCTTCCGGCAGGGACTGGCCTAGACCAGGTCATGGAGATGGGTCAGCGCTGAGTTATGAGGAGACTCGGTTTCCCTGAAGTGGAGGGTGACAGAGGACAGAGTAGGGGTGAGCTTTCAGCTCCTCATCAAGTCTGGATCGCACCATATAGACGGTGAGGGCTCTTGGGACCCACAGGGGATGAAACCGGGGCAGAGTGTCCCATGAATCCATGCCTGGGTCAGCAGCTCAGTAGCCAGCATTTGGTGGAAGGGAAAAAAGTCTCAACAACAACCACCAAAAAGTCCTTTCTTAAGCATTTCCACAGAAATCCATATGGCAATAAATAAAACTTCATATGGATTTTGTGCTCAGATTTCACAGTGTGGTGCACTAGAAAAAATATGCGAGCAAATATGAGGAACTCAGCTGAATTTTATGGAGCTGGTTGACTCAGTAGCAGACCGAATTTTAGGTCACGTAAACGTTGGTTTCTTATCTTTTATGGTTTTCTTCCGTTTTTCTCGGGACAATGAACCTGACGGGACGAGCATGGTGAAAGGAGTCTGAGGCAGACAAATAGCAGAGGCAGTTCTGATTTCCTGGGCTGCTGTCTTCTCGAAGTTTCGACTGCTTGTCCAGAAGAGGATGCAGGGCCGTGTGCAGTGGGGCTGGGTGTGCTGAAGTCCGAGCATAGGAGAGTCTTTGTGGGTCGGTCCACCATGGAGCTAAACAAATAAGGTGCCAGTTGAAAAACTGCGGAGAGTCCAAGGCCATCATGATGAAATTAAGGAGGGAAGCCAGGTTCAGAGCAGTCAGCTGACGTGGCCTGGTCTCCAGGGCTGAGAAAAGCAGATTCTGTACATGTATATTCCAAATGAATAAGCCCAGGGCTTTCTGTCCTCTGATGACTTGAAGTGGGACAAAGCAGGCTCCTCCACATTGCTGTGGATCTTGAAGCATACAGCCCCTCATGAAAGGCGGCTGGCTTGAGGGGCATTGGGGACCCACCTGCCAAAATGTGACTGCCAGCAGTGGGTCAGCTCCAAAGGCCTTCCTTCAGCTTAAACCCACTGCCCCATTTAAAACATGCAAGTGCACGTGGATTTGTGTTTGATTTTAAAATGCTGCTGTTATCACATCGTCTCCTGCGGACATATAGCTCAGCTGCTCCATGTTACTTGGCAGATAAAGTCCCATGTGTTTGGGGTGCCCTTCCCCCTACTGTCATGGGGCTCCAAGTGACCTTTCCCTCATATTTGTCTCCTGCTGATTCTGGGTTTGTCTTTCTCAGGATGTTCATCAAGGGTTCTCAGGATGTTTCTCAGGGGTTCATTGCTCTCTGGATGTTTCTTCCTCCGTGGCATTGATTCCTCCTCCTTGCACGTCCACCATTCCCCTCTGCCTATTGACCTCCTGGGAATGCTTCTGATCCAGTAACCTGCGAGGTGTCCAGCACAGAGCCAAGTATTCCCATGGACTTTGTCTTGCTCATTCCTCCCAGTGAGTGCAGTGGAAGGCACCGTTATCAATATTACGTGGAAAAGGCCACTGAGACTAAAGAAAACACACACACACACACACACACACACATTGATGTTTTCACTGTAAGAAGCTGTAGGAAGAGGACAAAGTAGTTTATAATAAGCTCAGGCTTGTTCAGAATCATAGCAACTGCCCACTGAGGGCCAGGCACTGTGCTAGAGGACTGGAGAGGAAGAGCAAAATGAGGGACACAAACTCTGGAGTCTGATTAATTCAGTCATCTGCACCTGAGAGTAGAGGTCGGGGATTCAGGGGACGATGAAGAGAGTCTAGAAAAAGATCACTCTGGCCACCGCATGGCTAATTGGGCAGAGCTGGTAGTAGCTAGAAGCGATGTTCCCACTCAGCACTGTTCCTGATGGGCTCCTGGTCTGGGCTCACCAAGGCCCTCTCCTCTGAAGCAGTCACCTCAGTGCCTGGGCTCCTATGGTAGTGGACAGTCAGAGCTGCTCTCACAATGACACTGCTCTGATGCCAACATGACAGACACAGCTTGTGCATCCAGAGTGTCAAAGAACGGATCTTTCCCACCAGGGCGAGTTCTTTCTTTGGTGTCTTTCAAAGGCAGGCTCTATTTGAGATGGTGGGCTGAGGGGATTTTGTGGAGGTAGAAATGGACTTCAGAGGTGGGTGGAGAATGAGGAGAAAGGAGAGGATCCTGCTACGTATGGATTTTCTTCCTGACGCCTCCTTTCCAGAGCAGTAACCAAGAGAGGTCTCCAGAAAACATAAGATGCTTCTGCACAGAAGGGGTTTCTGGTATAAGTGAAATATGTGGCATTGCAAGAGGTTAATGGGCATGCTTTTATCTTCTTGCTTCTTTCTGAAAGGGTGGGGTGGGGTCATGAGCAATAGCAGCCATGCAAAAATCAGTAGGGACATTTGGTGATTTTATCTGGAACAGTATAGTAACTTTGTCTCAAAAAAGGTGCCATGTAGTGGAAAGGATCATGACATCAACCTGTTGTTGACCTCTTGATATGTGCCAGCTGTTCATTTTGTAAGTCTCAGCCTCCTGCAGCCCCTTTAAGGAGTCTGGAGCGTGCCCGAGGTCACAGGGCTGGTGGGTGACCAGGGCTGAGGCCATGTCTCTCTGGCTCTAGATCCCCACTCTTAACCACTCTGCTGGCCAGTTCCACTTCTCTGTCCTCTCCCCAATGTGGTGCTCATCTCTGGGAATTCTTGACCCTCAAAAACCATATCCCTTGTGGGAATCAACTTATTTTATGTAATGACTACATTGTAGAGCCTCTGAGTCATAAAATATAAATTATATGTGTGTGCTTGTATGTGTGAAACTTCTGAGATGTATTTATGCCATTTGCCTCCAGCTCCGGGTCTCTTTCTCTGTTTACAGCTGGCTTATCAGCGCCCCCGTCTCCTATTCTTAGCCTGTGCATTATTCATGGTTATTGAGTTGGATAACTGTGGTTGAGTGCCTTCTATTTTTATAATAATTAAAGGTTTTAGGGTAAAATAAGTTTAGCTGCTTGTTTGCCCTCAAATAGCTTTGTAAGTTGGGGGCAAAATGCTGAGAGTTAGAATAAATAAAGGTGTTTAAGACCCTGTCCGTGCTGCTGAAGGACCTGTTGGAGAAGTTTTGAGTTCATGGAATCTCACAGCCCCGGGCAGAACTGGAATAGCAAAGACTACACTTTTTCCCCAGCTCTGTCTGACACTCAGGCACTCGTGAGGTCTAATGGACCAGTCACAGGACCAACGGCTTCATACAGGAGAGTGAGAGCACTTATGGGAAGTTACCGGTAAATGCTGGACAGCTGGACTGCTGGACTGGGAGGGCAGAGGAGGCTAAGGGTGTGGACCCTAGACACAGACTGACTGTGTTCAGACTCTGCTCAGCCACTTTTCAGCTGTGTAACATTTTGCAGTTACTCAACCCCTGGACCCCTTGCTTTCTTCATCTATAAATTGGCGACTGTAATAGTATTCACCTCAGAAGGTTGCTGCGAGCCTTCATGAGCTAATGAAAATAAATGACGTATTTGTAAAAAGGGCTCATAGATAAGTATAATTGCCATTACACCAGCATGGTGCTCCATTTTTTATACACCAAATGACGTCTTCTGTGTCCTCTGCATCAACGAGGTCTTATCACCAGGGGCAGCTGACAGCTGCAAATTGTCAGAGCCCCCGCCTCCCCCTGAGGAGGACTTCTGTAACTCCAAAGCATCAGGAAGCCTGGAGAGTGTTAGGGAGCATGTTCCAGGTGGGCTGACATAGAGCTGGAGGGCGTGCTTTCATTTCTTCAGTTCATCCAAAATAACTCACAGAGCATCTAAGAATAATGACAGTACCTGGTATTTATAAGTACTACTGTCTACCAAGACCCGTGCACTTGCTAATTAGTTTTGAGGTAGATATTGTTATCGTCATTTTACAAGCTTATTAACCGTGCGACCAGGTACACGTGACTTTATCTGTCTGGGTGGCCGAGCCAGGAACTGAGCTTATGTTTTCTGACTCCACAGCCTACACTTATCGGTGCTGATAAGTGGTTCTCAAACTTGACTGAGCATCCAAATCACCTGGAGCACTTGTTAAACCAGCGTGCTGGACCCTGCTCCCAGAGTGTCTGGTTCAGCGAGTCTGGGTGAGGCCCGAGAATCTGCCTCCTAACATGGCCCAGGCGAAGCTGATGCTGATGGTCCAGGAGCCACACTTGGAGGACCACTGCCCAGAGCATTTCTCAGACCCCAACTAAAGGGCCTACTCTGGCACCTTGCAAATGGATGCAAAAGAACACTAGCGTACCTCCTCTAGTAATGTAGCAATCTCTTTGTCAACATTTAGATAAAAGCCCTGATAGTTAATTAACCAAAAGAACTGTTCTCTCTTTTCTCTGTATTTTGCCCAATGAGGTCACCAGACAATTGTGGGGACTCTGGTTCTGACAAGTGGTTGTGGGTGGATAACTTCCTGCTAGGTGTTACCTTCCCAGGGGTCTCCCAAGGAGATCATGGAAGCAGAGGGGGAGGGGGCAGAGAGGTTAGAGCCCAGAGAAGGTTCAGGGCCCTGATTTTGAGTCCCACCTGCCCTGTGAAGGGGGAAGGCTCCTCCTCCTGGGCCCTGGTAATGCTTTTCACCTGCATTATCTATTGTCCTCTTAGCCTGGGTGATTTCCTTTTTACAGGTTAAGAATGGAGGTTTGGGTAGTTTACCCAAAATAACAGTACTTGATGCTTGTTTCGAATTTCCCAATATACAAAGCATTTCCCCAAGCACGGCAAGGCATCTTACCAGGCCTCTTGAGCTAGAGGTAATATTACTCCTCACATCACCCTTTTTAAGGATGATACAGCTGAGACCCAGGAGGGAAGGTTACTTGTTCTGCTCTGCTAGCAGGCAGCAGAGGCTACATACAAATCCACGCCATCCTCCCTCTCGCCTGGTTCTCTACTCCCCTCCCCTCCTCTCTCCTCCCCTCTCTCCCTTCTTGTCCCCTCTCCTCTCCTCTCCTCTTCTCTTATTTCTTCTCTCTTCCTTCTCTCCCTTCTCTTTCCTTGCCTTTTTTTGTACTTTATTGTGGCTCCTTAGCTACACATATTCCCTTTAAAAATTTCCCTCTGCCTGACCTTACCAATTCCAGGGCAACCTCCAGTCTTTTCCCCACTCCTTTCATTGACCCACCCATAGACTTGAGAAAGTGTTCTTAGTTCTCAATAGAATACAAACAACTGGCATTTTAATAATATTTTATAGTCTACAAATTATGTCCACATTCATTTTCCCATCTGAAAGCAGCTTGAAGCTCTGTTTTACAAATGATGAAACTGAGGCTCAGAGAGGTGGAGTGACTTTCCTGATGGGATATGAATGGGCAGCCTAAGGCTATAACTTTCTCCTTTCAAAGCCACTGCAGGAAGCTGATGGTGAGTCCAATTGGAGGATTTTGGAAGGTATGTCACAGAGGCATGGTGGTGTTCTGTGATGTCAAGAAATATCTTGTCAGGTTGACTTTTTCTTTGGGACACAACTTTCATAAGAGCAGGAACTCATCTAATGAAATGCCTGGATCTCATGATGACTTGCAAGTGGAAATTTCCCAGAATGGGTCTATTTGCAGTGCCAGCTTGGTTATCCCACCCACGTAAAATAAGATTCAAAAAGAAATGTTGCCCTCTTGGACAAAGAAAATATTCACCTCTACAGAGGCCTCTAGTTGGTTTCTTAGAATACGGAGCAAGGATAGATTACTCCAGACAATGAAGCAGAAGTGGCTGGTTCTATGGCATCAGTCATCTAAAACCAATTTGCCAAGCTGCCCCTGTCCTTGGGAAGCACAAATCCTGCAGCTAGGTTTATGATCCCTACTTACAGATGAAGACTGAGACTCAGAGCATTTCTCTAACTTGGCCAAAGTCATTAGTACTAAGTGATGGAGGTGGGATTTGAAGCTGTGACTTGCTGGCTCTTGAGACCATTGTCTTTCCACAACACCCTACTGTTCGCTTTGTTCCTGGGGTTTTCATAACCCAAGAGCTAATTGTAAAGTGGGAGAGTCTCCCCATTGTCTCCCCGTTCAAGGCCATGTGGCTCAGGAAGGGATTGAAGGACACGGAGCACTTGTGGGGTCCTGTGCCAAGTGGGCACTGGTGACATAGAGGTGATTCCCCACCTCACAGAGTTCCCATTCTGTGAATGAGGCAGATTCACACAGATACTTGTTGGACATCTATTGGAAAGCACCATTGAGACTGGAAATGTGACAACTGTGGGCAGAAGGAAGGTTCTGGAACTGTCCGGAGTTCCCTCTGGCATTATCTCTGGTCTGCTCCCTGGATCCCTTTATTAGACGGTCCTGGGAGCTCCAATGCCCTGCTGCCTTTCCCCCTTTACCCCAGAGGCAGAAGCCCACCAAGACATCCCTTTCCCTACCTTCAGATGCAGGACTCCCCACCTGCAGCGGCCAGAGGACAGACTTGCCTTTAGAAGATCCACCATCCTAACTGGGTAACCAACCCCTGGGGTGGGCTCGGCACCAAGTCATCCCAATAGGCCTGATTCTGGAGGGAAGCACCACTGAGGGCATTTCCTCAGAGGAAGTCCTTATTCTGTCATGTTGTATCTTTTGAGAAATCTTGACTTTAGCCCTAGAGTTGTAGAGGAGCAGAGCTAAGTGGGCTGGTGTCTTTGCCATCTGGAAACACACGTGCCATTTGCTCAGATCAGCCCAGGATGGTGCTGGGCCTTGGAGACAGGTGGGGCATCTGGGGAGTTGAGCTCACCCTATTCCTGACCCCCAGTATCCTGGGTTGATGCGGAGCTCCTGCCTCCTGTGAGGCAGTTGAGGGAGCACTTCCCAGGGAGGTGAGGCTGCTGAGACTGCGGGAGAAGAATAGGATCCCTGGAGGGGAGAGCAGGGCTGGGCGCTCAGGCATTAGCCTCCCCAGCCTGCCTCGTCTGGCCATGCGGACCACTGGGCAGCCACGAGAAGGTCATGATCTCTCTGTGCCCATGTCCTCCGTGTAAAGTGAAGATGACGACACTTACTCACGGGACTGCCAAGCGTCCAGTGAACAACTGTGCGTGTGGCAGACTCTGGAGCCCAGAGTCTGGCCCTTCCACGTACAAATGCTGTAACTTTGGGAAAATTTTTCAATCTCTGTGCTTCCATTTCATAAACTATGAAATGAGGATAATAGTTACATCTCTTTTATAGAATTGTTGTGGGGATGAGTTAAACGCACTGATGGATGTAAAGTACCCAATACTTGGCATGTAATAAATATACAGTGAAGATTGTCAGCAGCAGCATCTTTAGTATCACTTTAATGTTATGTTATTATTAATACCACTTTTAGTTCTGCCGTTCTTAGTGCTAACAAAAGCAACACTAGTGAGTGTTCAGTCTGCGCTCGGTACCTCAGAAATCACTTCCATCTGTATTGGTTACCTCTTTAAACTCTGGATGACTGAGTTTCAATACAGCCAAAAAGGGGGGTGGGCAGGGGATTCATCTCTGTTGTGTCGAAGTGTAAATGAGGGTTGAGACATCATCCACCACAGCAGCCCTTCCTTCATAAGGATAGTGATGATTGTTTGACCCCAGAAAGCACCCCATTAACTCCCACTGTCCCAAGGAAACAGTGCCGCAGAAAACCCTGCACCCCCGTCATTGGGCAACCAGTCCTTCCTCTTATGAAACATCCCCAACTGCTCACCTGCCCCTTGTGTCCGGCCCAGGACAGCCAAATGTACCTGAAGGACAGTGAGAAAGTCTTCCTTCCAGGAATCCCACCAAAGTACAATGCTCGCCAACCAGGCCTGTCTTGGTCTTTTCTCTTCTTACTCTATAAATACAGTTGACTCTCCTTTCTAGCACTTTGACCATCTGCCCACGGCAGCCTGTTCCTCTCGACACGTGTGCATAAAGAACTCAGTTTTTCCCCTGGCGAGGCACAGAGAAGCAGAGGCCCATCTGCCTATGTGTGTGCTGAGCCACTCCAGTCCCCTACTATGCCCTTGAGAAGGTCGGGGAGGCAAGGATGCGCTGAAGATCCATTAGCAAGAACATATTTAGGCTTCAAGAAAGCCTGCTGTGAAGGAACCTGTTTAGTTTAACTTAGTTTAAACTTAGTTTAACTCTGTATTTCACACATGTATTTGACCAAACAACCCCAATCTGCTGCCACCCCATCACACATTAATTATAAATCAAACTGACATCATCAGAGCAACTTTGGAAATGTTATACGAATCACCGCGGAGATGTTTAATCCTTATGAAAACTTTGTAAAGGCTGTGATTGCTCCCGTTGTACAGAGTGCGGAACTGAGACTCCGAGAGATTAAGTAATTTGCCCAACGTGGCCCACCCCCATCTAAGCGAGGGTTGCAGGAGCTGGCGTTCAGCCTCCCAAGTGCATGATGCCCTGTTCACCAGGCTGCCTTGCCTGGAGACGTCCCGTCTGGAAGGTTCCACCCACATTAACATATCCCATCAGCCTCCAGGATGGGACCCTTCTGGCCCTGAGCCTAAAACCAAACACCACTTACTAGTAAATCTATGTTTTGTGTGAGCACAAGGGCCCTGCCTCCACAGCTAAGTTGCTAGGTGAGCGCAAAAGAGGGCATCTTGTGTGACCGTCCCAGTAGCTTATTATGCGCACCACACATGGGCAACGGCATCATTTCCTTGACCATGGGTGTGCCTGGCTCGGTGTGATTCCATCTAATCATCACGGGCAGGGCGGCTGTGATTACAGTGTGCTGGAGGAGAGGCTGCGCCAGGAGGCCCAATAAGAGCCCCACAGCAGAGCGTGTGGACTTCATTCCCAAGCCTCGCCTCGTCCTTGTTGGTGTCATCTTCCACACTTAGATGAGAGGCGAGCGACACACTGAGCCTTCAGGGATGGCTCAGAGGATGCAGAGCCGGGGGCAGAGATATCTGTCCATCTGTCTGTCTCTTTTTCTCTTTGATATCACACTGACTTATGTTAGATAGAATATAAGGCTATAGAAGGCATATAAATTTCATAGAAATTTTAGGAGTATATATGTGTGTGTATATATATATACATGCATCTTAATCCATAGATAAAAACTAGAAATATATAATGTCTGATGCACCTTTGAGACAATGATAAGACCTATCTCAGGGGGGTATTATGGGGACTAAAGAAGATACATATATATAGGTGCTAAAGTATATATAGTTTATATATACTAAAGTATATATAGGAGACAGACTACAGGATCCAGCACGTAGTGTTTTCTAGATATTACCTACAGACTCATCAGTTCACTCTTTCATTGAATGTCCAACATCCTCGTTTCACAAATGGAAAAGCCCAGAAAGAGTCATTGATTTGCTCAGTGTCAGAGGGAAAATTGATGGAGACGGGGAGGCTGGTCTGAAGGTCCTGGCAAATCCTTTGATTTGAATCAGATGATGTGGGAGCTGGACAGGAGCCTAGAGATCCTGGAGGTCCCTGTCTTTAACTTGCCCCCCTCAACCCCTCATGAGGATGCGTGTGGGGGAGAGAGGGAGATGGACAGTGTGGCCCAGGTTCCCCCTTCTTCTCCCACAGCTGCTCCGTGAGTATGCATGTCACATGCTTCTGTGTGTGATTCATTAGAATGGAGTTTGCCCCAGCTTAAAGATATACCTGTCCTAGCCTGTGGTTCTCAACTGGGGGCGATTTTGCCTCCCAGGGGACATTTGGCAATATCTGGAGACATTTTTGGTTATCACAACTGGGGGGTGCTGCTGGCTTCTTGGAATGCTGCTAGACATCCTGCAACGCCCAGGGCCGACCCCCAACAAAGATCATCCGGCCCATTGTCGACCAGCCCAGGTTGAGAACGTGCTCCAGCCCAACGCTCTGCTTTACATGTCTGACACTGAGCCCAGAGTGGGGAAGGGCCACACTGCCAGTTAGGGGAGGGGCGTGGCCAGGGCTTCCACCTCAAGGTGTCAGACCGCCAGCGGGTCTTGTTAAAATGTGAACCCTGATGCGGTAGGTCTTGAGCAGAGAATCTGCATTTCTTGCCCCTCCCAAGTGGCTCCCAGGCTGCAGGTTGGTGGACCACGCTCTAAATAGCCAAGTCTTGGTTTCTCCATTGCACCAGCATTCCGAGAAACTGTCACTTGCATTGTCCTCACCCTGTACTAATTACTGTTCACTTTCTCTCATCCTAGGGTTCCCTGGGCCCACCTGGTCCCCCTGGGAGAGACGGCAGCAAAGGCATGCGGGTACGTCTGTTTCTACTGCCCTTCCCACTAGGCAGTGCCAGGCCAGGGACCTCCTAATCAGAGCCCTGTGCCCTCAAGTTGACAGGGCAGGCCTCAGCTGGGGCTCATTTGTACCAGGATCTTCCCAGGTCCCTAGAGGTCGGCCCAATAGTTACAGCAACACCAACAACAGCTATTGCCACTGGGCAGCCCCTACGTGTCTTTGGAGCTAGTTTCTCACTTAGTTGACAAGCAGTTCTGCATGGAGATCTTGTCCCCATTACCCATAACTTGAACCAAGTCAAGGTCCAAGGTGAAGGATTCACCCAAGCCCCAGGTTCGTCGCTAGAGGAGTCTGTGTGGGACCCAAGAAGCACCCTGTACCCTGCATGGACAGCCACCCTCCCTCTTGTTGGGACCCTGACTCCATCTCTGTATTCCCCTGCCTCCAAGTTGGAACACGCTCCAGAAACCAAGATAAAACGTGATCTCCTCTCAGTCTGCTCCAGGAAAAAAGGGATCAAACTCTTCTGTACCAAGAACCCAAAGGGAAATCGCTTCTGGGTTCTCCCCATCTCTACTCCCTTAGCGATTTTCAGATTTTCAGCCTTGCACGAGCAGGCCTCGGAGTGGGAGCCCTGACTGTGAGCGCCTCCTCAGTGCACAGCCTACAACACTTCAGGAAAGAGGTCTCAGGCAGAGACTGGGAGAGAAAGGGGAGTTCCAGGAATCTCTAGGCCCTCTCCGTGAAGAGAGCCTTCAGCGTCACTCCAGTCCCTGTGCTTTCTCTGCTATTCTGTCTGAATTTTGTTTTGTTGACCTCCAGTGGCAAGAGCGAGTGAGGTTGAGACAATACCACTCCCAGTGAAGATCAGCCCTTGACCTGTAAAAGGGTCTCTGAGGGAGCCTGGGTCTCTGGTCACCGGCAGTTACGTTTTTCTGTATGAGTTTGAGTTCCAAGAATGGATGCCCCGGAGGCTTTGGACCCTGGTGTCTGGGCCCGTGTCCTGCTGGGTTATGACCACGTGCTGTGTTTTGTGTGCAGGGGGAGCCAGGAGAGCCGGGGCTACCTGGAGAGGTGGGCATGCGGGTAAGTGTCGCTTTGAGCTTTGTTCCTCCAGTGTTCCCGGTGGACAAATCTTGACACAAAACCAGTTGCCGTGGGCATAGAGGAGATGCACAAATTTGTTCCCTACAGACCCTTCCCATATAAACGCATGCACACTTGTGTGTGGATATCCACACATATATGATGGTTCCTAAATTCTTACCTAAAAATGAATCACACCATACTCTGCCATCTATCTCCTTCATTTAACAAGAGATCAGAGACATCTTTCCACACCCATACAGACACCACCTATTCTCTTAATCAATGCATGTTGTTCCATGATATAGATGTATTGTAATTTATATAACCTTTCTCCTTTTTACAGTTCTGAAGGTTGTTTCTAGTTTCATTTGTTTTTCACTAAAATCATTGAAGCAATAAATGCTTGAGTGTGTGCATGTATGCATGTATGTGTTTCTCCTATGTACTGTATTTTCATTTTAGGAGGATAGATTACGAAAATTGGGATAGCTTTGTCTGAAGAAATGCACATTTTAATTTTGGTAGATTTTAATAGATATTGCCAAGTTAGTTGCTTAAAAGCTGTGACAATTCATGGTACAGGCAGTAGAGGAGCCTCAGAGCTCTGCAGACATCCGTTGGGCTTTGTTGGGACTTGTCCAGGCTGTACTGGCCCCATGGCAAAGTGTGAATGGTGAACCGCAGGAATCATCATGTTGATCAGAAGCTGCGCATACCCTGGCCGGATCATGAGCAGGCTACTGGACGCCGGGCAAGTGCAAGTGGCCATGTTGCCCTGGCCTCATTATAGCTCAGAGGCAACGCACTCCCAGCTATTCCCTGAAGTTGAGTGATTCCAGGTATGAATCACAGCTCCACTAGGCAGGATGACAGGAGCTCTCAGTAGAGCAGAGGCAGCGGAGGTGGAGGGGGTCCCTCGGCAAGACCTTGTGCGAGCAGCATGGCAGCGTGTGGTGGCTGAGAAGCAACAGATCTCCAACCCAAACACATTATTGACTGAGTGTTGCCTCTGCTTCTGCCTTTTCTTTCCGTTCCCAAACCTTCCTTGTCAATGCTCTTCTGCAGGGATCCCAAGGACCACCTGGGCTTCCCGGACCTCCCGGCCATGTTGGAGCTCCTGTAAGTGAAGGCACTTGTCTGAAGGCGTTCTGTTCCCTTCTCCAGGGCGTGGGATCCAGGCTCTCTGACAAGTCCCCCTCCCGTATCTGCACATGGACCCGTTGTCTTGTAGGCATCAGTGACAATGAAGTGTTGGGCTCTCTTCTTAGACCAGAAATGCATAAACATTATGGTATTTAAGCATCTCCTGGAGAACAAGTTTAGATACACATTCCTGGGACCCCATTCCCAGACAGTGAAGCAGCAGGTTTGAGTGGAACACAGGAATCTGCATTTTTACCCAACAGCTCAGGTGTTTCTGAAATTTGACCTAAAGAAGCTGTCCAGTCTGCCACTCCGGAGGGGGTGGAGTCTTTATTAATTCTCAGCCCCTCGAACACTGCCAGACACATGATGGATGTCCAGTGACCATGTGCTCCATGGATAAAGCAATGAACAAGTAGATATGGTTGTAAGGAGCAAGGTGGCCTCTTGGGTGTCTTACCTTATGCTTGATTCTCATTAAGAGAGATTTGAGATTGTCTCCAAGTGAAAAAAGCTGCGTAAAAGATTATTTCTAAACAAAGGAATCTGCTTTGCCTCAGGGGCATTCAAGACCTCTCATCTCTGTGTGTCTGGACAAAATATTTGGATAGAATTAAAATTGCCTGGGTGGTCCACAGACCTTTGGCCCTCTGGGACTTCCCCAGGCACCAAAGATGTATGTAGCATTCCTGGAATCAACAAGTGGGCCTGGGGGGTCTCTGCCTTCTTTGATATCATTTCCACAGAATGTCCAAGGGTCTCTTCTCCAGGAAAGCAAAGGAGAGCGAGGGGGCCACACAGGGAGTTCACACAGTAACACAGGACATGTTCACACCTTTCCAGCAGGGCCTCGCACTGAGCTTTTGGCCTAACCTTCAAGCTCTGCCTGGGGAGAAGCCAGGCTTTCATCAGCTATGCTGGCAGCCCCCACATCTCACTGTGCACCCTACACATCTGAGAAGAGCAGACACACGTGCTGTTCTGATCTTCTGCACTTTAGTGTGGGGCAGTAGGCTTCAGGCAAAACTTCTGTAAGATTCTTGTAATAACCAAGTGATTGATGCAGTCATTCATTAAATCATTTATTCATTCACCAGGTGTTTATGTGTCAAGTGGCAGGAACTGTTTAGACCCTGGGGATACAGTATTGAAGGAATGAAGGCACTGCCCTCATGGGGCTTACATTCTACTTTGGGGAGGCAGAAAATGTGTCATATGGGGCTGAGTGCTGCGAGAAAAGTCAAATGTGGGGAAGAGGATGGCAAGCCACTGTGGGCGGGTGGGGGCAGTGATTGTGTTTTAGATCCTCTGGTCAGAGAAGCCCACATCTTGCCTGACATTTCTGTCAAGTCTGCTCACAGAGGGGAGGGAGTTCTGAGCACAGGTTCTGGGTGCTGCTCCTGAGGAAGGTGGGGTGGATGCAGGGCAGGGCAGGGCAGTGGCCCTCTCCCTGGGGAGGTGGAAGGATCTGGCTTAATGGGGCCCAGAGTCTTAGGCTCAAGGTTGGGGGCCGTTCCTGGATTCAGTGATCACGATGGAATCACAGGCTCCAGGTGGCAGTGGGGACTGACTCCGAAGCCACATTCCTGCCCTCGGCCAGGTGAGCTCAGGGGCCAGGGTGTGTTCAAGGCTGTAGCTGGGAGGACCCAGATAACCCAGGCCGGGGGCCAGCCCCAGGAGCTCACTTCTCATTCTAGCAGGAGCCTAGCTCAGCTGCCCAGGTCTGAGGGAGGCACAATGGCCACAGTGTGGAGTGAGATGTCCCGGGAGACAGGCTCTTCACCACCATCCCGGGCAGTCTGTCCACAGGCCTTGGAGGGTAAGAACAGAGGAGTGGACTGAGATGTTGTGTTGCCGATCTTCCTCTCTCCCCCCAGGGTCTCCAAGGAGAACGAGGTGAAAAGGGAGCCCGAGGAGAAAAGGTATTTGCAGTCGGCTTTACTAGCTTAATGCAGCTTTCCCTAGAAAAGAGGAAGAGGGCGCCTGGGACCCTCCACTCCGTGCTTGCATGTGTGTGTGTACATGTGCACATTCATGTGTGGGGGCAAGTGTGTGTGCACATGTGTGTATGGACAGTGAGTGTGTGTTTGTGTGTCTGTGTGCTTGTGCATGTGCGTGTGTGGCAGGTGAGGGCGGGTGCAGACAATTCATTAGTTTCCCACCCTAAATATAAATTCTGGGCCAGGCAGGCCATGGGCTCGGTCTCTGCAGGGTCTGCAGTCCCCTCACAAAGACAGAGTGTAGGGTTTCCAGGCTGGAGAGTTTTTGAGACCGCCCTGGATTGGGACTCAAAAAGTCCCGCTTGCTGCCACAGACTCACATCCCACTCAGCAAGTTATATAACTTCTCTGTTCCCCAGTTGCCCTGACTCTCAAAGTAAAGGGAGGCTGCATGGTGACAGTTGTGACACTGGTGACCCACATTTAGCCTCATTCACTGAGTGTTATAGACTGACGGAAGCTGAGTCTCTTAAATGCAGATGGCTGTGGTGGCCGACATATTGAGGGGGGCTAAGATTGGCCCTTCCTTCATGCCTGTGCCACCAGGTCACAACAAGATGCCATCAGACCCTATCCTTCCACATGCGCCAACGCCATAGAATGCTCGGGGCCCAGCTGGGAAGGAACAAGCTGCGAATCCCGCCTCCACTTCCCCAACCGCTGGCGCCAAATTCTCAGGAATCTCTCCCCAGGCCCATTCATTGGGTTCTTCAGATTAAGAGCTGGAATTTGTCTGTCCTACGCTAAGCTGTGTTCCAGATGCTTCTTCCATCTACCCCACCCTAT
Source organism: Equus quagga (assembly GCF_021613505.1). Classification (NCBI taxonomy): domain Eukaryota; kingdom Metazoa; phylum Chordata; class Mammalia; order Perissodactyla; family Equidae; genus Equus; species Equus quagga. The sequence continues at coordinate 5,365,806 of NC_060282.1, forward strand.
CTTCCAATGGTACACATTCTTCTAGTTTCATAAGGAGTTTTAAAATTATTAAGTAATTTAATTTTGTTTCTACGTATTTGGGAAATAGTGACAAATAGCCTATAATCCTGCCATCCTGATACAACTACAGTGGCACGTTTTCTGTAGGACTTATTCTTATATATCCGATTTCTTTTTACATAGCCGCCAGTAATATATTCAGTTTCACAGCCTGTCTTGTTTGTGGTTCCTGCGTGTGATATTTTTTCCCGTGTGCTCTAGAGTTTTTGTGACTTCTTGTAAGTGGCTGCACAATGTTCCATTTTGTGAGCAGACCATGATTTATGTGCCCATTCCCCTGTTACTGATCATTTAGGGTTGTTTCCAGTTTTTCATGCTTAGAAATAATGCTTTGGTGAACGTTTGTAAACCTATAGCTTTATTTATTTATGTTTTCAAATTTAGGATTATTTCCTTAGGCTGCTCTCCCAGAAGGGAGATTACCGGGCAAAGAAAATGCACTTGTGTGCAGCCCTGGAAGCACTTACTGTGTTGCTTTCCAGAAGATTCCTTAGGATAAAGGGAGGCAGGATCTAGCGTGGTACTCCACTTCAGGCTCCAAAGCATGATTTCGGTTGTGTGTATATTAAATTTTAATCATTGTAATTTAAAAAGCGAAATCCCTTACCCCATGGTCATAGTCATTAGGATTTGCATCTCTTGGTTCTTTTGAGAGTTTTAAGGTGGTTCTATGTATTTGTTTACTGGTAGATTTCCTCTCTGGCTTTCTGCTTCTTTGCTTTACAATGTGGGGACTTGAAAGTGGCATTTGGAATAAATGAGGATTCAGGCCCAGGGCAGTATGGCTTGATGGGTGGCTCTGGTGCACGAGGGAACGGGGGTCTCATTTGAAAGCCCTGCGTGGGTGCAGGCAGGGTTTGGGTCGCTGATCCTGCCGTAGGGCCAGGCTGTAGAACAGCAAGAGGGAAGCTGAGGCTTGGTGTCCAAAGTGCGTGGTGGGCTCAGCAGTGATTCCGGCTGAAGTCCCAGGTTGTGGATTCTGCCCTGGCCACCACCTGAGGGCATGGTCAGACACCCAAGCCTGTGCCCTGGCCTGGGGTTCAAAACAGGCCTCCGGGCATTCAGTCTCCCTCAGGCCCCTACTGAGTGCCTGTTGCCGGTCAGGTCCACTGAAGGTGGTAAGTCCAGCAAGGACTGAGGCACAGGCCCTGCCTTCAAGGTCCCAAGAGTTCAGCGGACAAGACAGACTTAGAAAGTCAACTCAGTGCATGGCTGTGTGAGGCACACAGTGCTCAGTGTAGAACCTGGAGCACGGATGGCTCTTGATAGGCATTTGCTAGATAAATTAGTGAATAATAGATGAGTCCTTCATAAAATCACAAGTCCTAAGGCCAGATCCCCTATAGGATGGATAACTGGTGAATCGAAGGTGTGGGAACCAAGCAGAGGACAGTAGTGTGGACACAGCCAGGTCGTGTAAAGACAAGATGGCTGTATTTGGAGAGGATGCAAACCCCCAGGACTCCCTTGGTCATCAGAACCAAGTCCAATACTGATACATCACTGCAGGGGGCAGAAACCCAAAAGCTCGATCACCTGGGAAGGGGTCTCCCCAAACAGAGGCGTCAAGGCTATGGCTTCACCACTTGCCTGAGGCCTGGGCTTAGGCCGGGTCTGCATTAAGGAGCATCGAGGACCCCAGGCAGGAGCACATGAAGGCCCAGAGTGTTCCTGCTCACAGACAGTTTCACTTTGCTTCACGTGGAGTCAGTTTTCCAACAAACTCTGTGGGGTCCCAGAGATCAGGGGTCAAGTCACACAGCACTAATCCGAAGTGTGATAAAGGAAATTAAAAAAAAAAACCAGAAAACCTTCTCCTTGTTGGGCCTCGGTTTTTTGCATTGTGAAATCTCAACTGAGACCCGGATTGATCCAGAAGCCGGTGAGGAGCCTGTGCCCAGCCTCAGTGCCTGCCGTCTATCTACACGCAATGCCTGGGATTTCGGAGGCACCTCCCGGCACTATAGTGTCTTCTGCTCCCTGAAAGAACATGGAGGAAATCATCCCCAAGTCAAAAGCTATGTTTTAAGTGCTTAATTTTTTTTTTAATGTGCTGTAAAAGACTCAAAAAAGTGAAAACATAATGCTTGCCCTTAAGAAGCCCACAGGGTGACTGGGGACATGTGAAAGTTAAACTGACTCCTCCGTTCACATAGTCACCCCTTCATGCCTTCGGTCACATACCCATCCACCCGCCTACCCACCAATCTTTAGTGATGCCTTCAACTCTCTGCTCGGGAGTCCATCGCTCAGAAGTCTTCCGGGTCCCCCGGGCCTGTCCCAGAGCTTCCACTTCTGTGTCCCTAGGACTCCTATAGTTTTCACCCTGATTGGCCATTTGTGTCACATTTGTCTTTCACTCCCACACACACATGTAGACCCCTAGCACCTTGAGCACAGTGCTCACACCTTGTGCGTCTCTGGGTCCTCACTCTCTGAGGTAGTAGTTGTCACAAAGCACATGGCCAGTCTTCATCTATTGACACGTTGGTGTGGCACTGGGCACTGGATGAGGAGTGATACGGGAACCAAGATGGCACTCAGGTTACAGAGGGCCTTCACCAACAGGTGTATGGACTTGGACTTTTGTGGAGATGTATGGGATGGGTTTAGAAGATGCATCTTAGCACTCAGGCTCAGATGAAGGCACAAGAGTGGATGAAATGGTGAGCAGGAAGCTGCATGGGCCACATCCTGTTAGCTAGAAAATGTCACAGACAGAAGGCACTGGGGGCCCAGAGCAGAGAGGCAGCACTGTCTGAAAGATGGTCTTCTAAGCTTCCTGGTTGCAGTGGCTTAGGCCGGGCTTCTGAGGAATGGTGAGTTTGGATTTCTAGGGTTTCAGTGAAGACTCAAGTACAGAGCTGTGGACTCTTCATGGGCCTGGTGAGAGCAGCTCTGCCACTTAGGAGCCAAGACAGCCACTCAATCCACTAGAGCCTCAGTTTCCTCACCTGCAGAATGGAAATACTAATATCTTCCCTGAAGCCTATTGGAAGGTTGGATAAGATAACAAATCAAAGTGTCCAGCACATCACCAACACATCCACAAACACTCATTTCCTTTCCCTACCTGTGTTTTGGGAGAAATTCAGTCTGTGCACACTCTGTGCTTTGTTCTTGCTAAAACCCTGTTTTAAAGCAACAGGCTTTTCCCATGGAGTGTTGAGCTGCTTTTCAAGCAAGCTTTTGGAGTCTTGTGTTATGACTTCTGTCCAGCCAACAAATGCTTCGTTCCTATCAAAATCCTAAATTATCAAATCTAGAAAGGACTATAGAGAACACTGGACATCTCTCCTATTGTACAGATGGAAAAACTGAGCCCAGAGGCAATGTGTTTCCTGATGCCAGGAGAGCAAGTGCTAGAAACTCTTCCTTCCCAGTGTGAGCTTTCCCCACCAGGATACACCTCAAGTGCCAACCAGAAATGTAGAGCAAGCGATGTTCCCTGAACTCTCTCTTCAGATTGACCACAGTCCTGCCCCCTTCAGGTGCTACTTTGCAGGGAAGCTCAGGATGTGGAGGGCCACCTCCAGGTGAAGTCCGGGAGAGGAAATTCAGCCAGGGTCTCCATCAGCCTCAGCCTCTCCAGGCTGCACCAGGTGCATCATCGTGGTGTAGACTGCTCTGTGCCTGAATCCTCAGTTATTCCAAATGCCACTTTCAAGTCCCTCCAATGTAATTGCAAAATTCTTAGAGCAGTGCTAGGCAACATGTGCCATTTATATTAGGGATGGGGAGGCAGAGACAGAGACAGAGAAAGATACAGAGAGAGAGAGAGAAACGTGAGCCAGGGCTCTGCTAGCTCAGCTTTGGGTATAATTTCCAACGCCCTTGCTAACTTTCTGGATGACTCTGAATAGAGCTGGTCCCTTCCCAGCACCTCCGTTTTCCTATCTATCAAATAAGAAGCGTGGCCTGCACGATCCCTCAGGCTCCTTTCCGCTTCTTAGATCTGATGGGTACTTAAAACAGTTTATTTTCTCACGAACCTCTCTGATTTCTTACATCAGCAAGAAGGAAGTTTCCATCTCCTCTTGAGACAGGCCCATCCAGCTGTTGGGCCTTGCCCAGTGTGGAGCTGGGCCAGAGAGAGCAGCTACCCATCTATCACCAACGCCACCTCCCGACAGCACATGGCAGGGTGTTCTCTGTAGGGTGAGGGGCAGCCCTTGCTTTAGACATTTTCCAGAAGATGCTTCTAAAGGCACAGTGAGGTGTGGATGCTCCACTGGCATGAGAATGTCCTGGTGATTGAAGGGCAGTGAGGCCTGAATGAGCTGTCCATGGGCTAGTGGGCTTGGAACGATTGGCAAATTGTAAGGTGACTTTAGTTAGTAACAAAGAGAGGAGTCCACTTGCTGAGGGGCCAAAAGTTGTATGTAGTGGCCCCAACTCTGTCCAGATGACTATGCCCCCAGGACCACCTTGGGTGGATGTAACAGTCAAGCCCCTGAGGCCCCAGGGAGGATCTTCCAGAGGTCCCACCCTGGCTTGGGAATAGGGAAGCCCAGGGCACAGCGGCCCTAATAAGAGCACCGGCTTTGGAGTCCAGAGAACCAGATTCTCACCCTGGCTCTGCCTCTACGAGCCCTGGGACCCTACACAAACTTAACCTTCCTGACCCCTGTGTCCTTATCTAACACTTAGGGGTAACACTACCTGTCTCAGGAAGTGGCTCTGAGGATCCAGTTAAATTAGTTGTGACAACAAAAACAGGATTTGGCACCTGGTGGGTTCTCCCTAAATGTTCAACAAAAGGGAGTGGGAGGTTTGAAGGGACTGAAACCATGCTCCACCCTGCAGACAACCGCCCCCAACTCTGCCTTATGATGAGTCATCTGTAAGTCATAACCCTCAATTTGCATTGTTCTAGAAGGGTTGGCAGAGTTGCCCGCCAGATCTTACGGTGGTGAGTATTTGTTGAATATCCGCTGTGTGCTTGGTGCACAGAGGTACATTCACTCGTAATTTGGTGAAACTTTATGATTCAAACCTTTACGGAGCAAGTGCCCAGTGGAAGAAACATACCACACGCGCCCTCCCACATTAAATGTGCGGACCAACGCCAAGATTTCAGAATTGTCAAGACTCCTGCAGCCCAGAGGAAAGGAGCTAAGGACATTTTCTCACTTTAAGTGGGGTGCGCGCTCCCTCTGCTGTCGGAGATTCAGAACTGCAGCAAGCGGACTTGGCATGGAGGGAGATCGCCCAGGGCTTCGCAGGCTGGCTGTCAGGATTGAGTCAGCAAATACCGGATCTTCCTCTTTTGAGCTTTGTGAACCAGGATGATGCACTTAATCTCTGAGACTTGGTTTCCTTTACTAAAAATGGGAACGATCTGTCACAGGGTTTATGTGAATTTTAAACGAGATAGTGCCTGTTTTAGCATCGGGTACCCAGAAGATGGGAAGATGCTTGGGACAAGGATTGATTCTCCCTTAATTTGCATATACACACCCTTCCCTATCCATTAAGGAATGTGAAAATCAGAAGAGGTCTTAGAGTTTTTGCAATACAACCACCTTTTTTCTTTTCTTGTTTTCCATGATTTCAACCGAGTGAGGAAATTGAATCTCAGAGAGGAATAGACTCTCCCAGGGGCAGCCAGCATGGGTGGAGTCAGGATTAGAACTCAGGTCTCTGACTCCTAGCTCATCGCTCTCCTCTGTTCTTTCCTTTCTCCAAGCTCACACCCCTTCCTATCCCATCACATTCCTCCCTTGCTGGCCCCTTTCGACTGATTTCTTTGCCTTTCCTTTCCTTGTTCCATAGTCACTCTTTGTTTTGCATAACCACCTTTTAATGTATGCCTTCCAGGCACTGTTCTAAGCATTTTACATATATTATCTCACCTAAGCCTGACAGCAGCCTTACAAGGTAAATAGCATCCCTATTTATAGATGGGGAAACTGAGTCGCAGAGATGCTAAGTAATTGGTACAAGATCACACAGCTTAAGAGTGGGAGAGCCAAGGTTTGAGTCTGGGTGGTGAGGTTGACCATGGCTCCCTGCACCTCTGCACCCCAGAGAGCCCCGGCTGCCAACAGTCCATGCCAGGAACCAAGCTGGTGGTCTCTGTGCAAACCCTGTGCTCTGTCATTGTCAGGAAACCCAACAAGACCAACACAGCAAAATGAAACCAAGGGTCAAGACTTTAGGTGGGACATGCTGTCTCTAGTTTGGCCTCTGACCCAGTTCTTCCCTGTTGCTTTCACCCACCTCATGTCCCAGCTGGGCTTCTGTAGGCATTTCTGTTAGAGTCCCTGCTGTGTGGACTGCTGCCTCTAACTTCTGTCTTAATCCCTGTCTGCATCTCTCTCTCTGTCTCTGCTCTCCCTCAGCATCTCTCTCCCTCATCCTCCCTTTCCTGTTCATTCTCTTCCTCGCATCCCCTGCTAATGAAAACACAAATCTGGCGGCACTCCAGCTGTGTCCCTCCTGGCCCCACTCTCTGGGTGCTGATTCCACGTCCAGCCAAGCCCTCACCCTGCACCCTGCACCTGTCCTGAGTTGCAGCTAGGAGAAATCTTGGCCCCGGGCTCCATTGATCTTGGTTTGCAAGTGCAAGGAAGTAAGAAACGGGGAGTTAGGCAATACGCAGAGCCTTCTGCTTCCTTATTTCATTGTGAAATAGTACCTTTTCCTTTGCTGAGCCCCGTGGAAGTGCCACATTCCAGGGTGACATTTAGTAGGCTGGCCTACTACAAGGAAGAGAGCTCTGGCTGCAAGTCAGGAGGCCTTGACTTTAGTCCTGGCTCCATCAAGTTTCCACGTGACTCTGGACAAGATACACCCGCTGAGGTTGTGAGTTTCCTTACCTATAAGTGAGGCTGTTGGATTCACGGGTTCGAAGACCTTACCAGCTCAACCACTTTGGGAATCAATGGAAGAGATGAACCTGCTCCTCCAGGGGCCTCTGCTCAGATGCTGTGGGGAGATAGAAATAGAGGATTGAGAGTCAAGAGATCCAGGTTCTGGTGCTGGTGCAAGAACACCCCACTGCAATTAAGTGGCTTTACATCTGGCCTCAGTTTCCTCGTCTGTTCTTGGCCCTCAAGCCTGCCAACCTCACAGCATTTGAGGAAGAGAAGATGCTGTAGCAGAAGTGGAATTGATTGGCAGAGAGAGAAAATACACACAGCTCTCCTCTCTGTTCACCCCAAAACTCATATAATGAAAAGGCCTTTTTTTTAAAGGATTAATATGTAATAGCGCTTAAAAATAGAAATGTGTACATCATTGTTCTAGAACTTTTTAAATAATTTCTGAAGGATACAAAATATATATGATGAAGTTAACATAATTGCAAGATGAGAGGAAACTATAAACCAAAATTCAGAATTGGGAGAAGTGCTGGAGGAATCCCCAAGTTCAAAGCAGTGGATGTGGGGAGCGGGGGATCCTGGGGCAGAGGGCACTGATTAATTGGGCCCTGCACTTGGAACAGCTGAGTAGGGCAGCTCCTCCCCTGACCTCTGCTTGAACTGGTTGGTGGGGAGCATCAGTATTTGCCTCCAGATTGAGAGAACCATTCCCCAGCAGTCAGCAATCCCCAGAAGGTTGGGAGCATCCACACTGAGAAGAAAAACTACTGATGCGTCCCACCTGTCAGGATATCCCCTCACCCTGCAATCACCAGCAGTGGGCTGCAGTAAACAGAATCAACATCCATAGGCAGGCAACTCAAGACAAGCACAGCACAAAAGAGCAGAAAACCAAGAATCTTCAATCGTTCCAAGAAAAACAACATCCTGGAAGAGAGGCAGCAACCTTAAGAAAAAGAAATAAAGAAATAACAGCTTAAGAAGTGAAGTTATAGAGAAATAGAAGGAGAGTTCAAAATAATTTTCACGTGTATTCTTCTGGTCACTCAGTAAATGTCACCTGGGAGCCGCACCGTGAGTCTCTGGGCTGGGCACTGGAGACACGATAATGAAAGGGTGAACACACCTCATGTCCTCATGTGAGAGAAGGATAGTGACATGGGTAATAAATGCAAATTGAATTAAAAGCTGTGAAGGAGACAAATCTGAGACAAATCCAGACAAATGCTGGAGAGGAAGAGGGCATCTAATTTAGATTAAAAGGCCAAGGAGGTAACATGTAAGTGAGCCCTGAAGGGTTGCTGAGGGAACAGCAAGCACAGCATGGGGAAACAAGAAAGCAGTTACTCTGCTCGAGGTACTCAAAGAAGGAAGCCATGGCTGCTGGAATGCCAGGTAATAGACTATTAATGTTAGCATGAGCCCACCTTTTGTCTTTCTCATTTTTTTTGAAGATTTGCCCTGAGTTGAAATCTGTTGCCCGTCTTCTTTGTTTTTTTTTCCTTCTTCTTCTCAAAGCCCCCAATACATAGCTGTGTATTCTAGTTGTAGGTCCTTCCAGTTGTGCTATGTGGGACACCGCCTCATCATGGCTTGATAAGCAGTGCCATGTCCGCACCCAGGACCTGAACCAGCAAAACCCTGGGCGGCTGATGCGGATCAAGCGAACTTAACCACTTGGCCATGGGCTGGCCCTGAACCTACCTTTTGGAGTCACCTTTCTCCATCTACTTAGTTCTTAGGGCTCAGCTGTGAAAAGGACACCAACGGGGAACACTAGACACAAGGAGTTGACTCATGAGGGGAACACGCGGCATCTATGGCTTTGGCTCAGGAGAACCAGTGCATGGCTGGGAGGAGAGCACTGGCGCTCATTCACTACCTTCCGTGAGCAGGTGTCTTAAGTAGGTTATCTCACTCCTTAGTCATAGGTGTCTTTAGAGAAGGGGATTATCATCCCCATGCAACATAATCAACAGAAACAGTTTCAGAGAGGTGAAGTGACTTGCCCAAGATTCCACAGCTAATGAGAGATTCAAACCCAGCTCCGTCTGAACATAAGCAGATAGGTGGACGTTGGGTGGCTGCATGGATCATGGCCTACCATCAGCCAACAGTTAACTCTTCTATCTATTCCAAGCAGTGGGAACATAGTGGGTGTTCATACAGTTACTGGATGAACGAATGATGAATTACACGTGCCCACAGTTTCATAAACTGCATTACAAACTACCTGTACCCATTACTTTATTTGACCCCCAGGAAGACCCTTGAGATGAGGTGGCCTTTTCTTCGTTGCAGATTTTGTAAATGAAAAACGAGATATGAATCCAGTTTCTCTGACCTTGGACCTATGCTTCTTAATCCCCAATACACGTAAACTCTAGACTGTTCTGTGTGTTGTTTCACTCTCCTGTATCCAAAGGTTCCTGGTGGAGAGAGGAGCTGAGCACAAGTGAACACTAAGAGCCTTTGCTTGCCTTTCCTTTTTATGATATTGACCATGAGGAAGTCCATTGGGCTGCTGCCTAGTGATCACTTGCCCATTTTTTCACTTTCCTTCCTTTGCCAGGGGGAGCGAGGTCTGGATGGATTCCCCGGGAAGCAGGGAGAGACAGGAGAGCAGGTAGGTGGGCGTTGGCGCTGGTGGGCTGGGAGGACAGAGATGGCTGGGGACTGATGTAAAGCTCTGTAGGGCCTGGGTGCACTGGCCTCCGTCCTGCTCAGCTGGAGGCTTCAGGAGGCTTAGTGACCAGCCCCCAGGTTATGGTCACATATGGGCTCCTCCAACACCAGGGGGGAGGAATCCCAGAGAAGACACCACTTTAAATCCATTCCAACCTCAGTAATACGACTTGTGTTGTAAAGACCATGAAGATGTGCACGTGTTCAAGGTGATGTATTCACTGCAATCTTGTCTGCGGGAGTAAAAGACTACAGACAACCCAAATGCTCTTCAATATGGAATGAGTTGAATAAACCAGGTGCATTGGTCCAGGGCAATAATGTGAAACCATGGAAATTAATTAAGAAACTCCTAATGTACTGGTATGGATGGTATGTAAGATATACTCTTAAATGGAAAATGTAGAATGATGTGGAAAGTGTAGAATGATGTGGAAAAAAACACATCTATTACTTATACAGACATGGGCTATCTTTGGAAGGACCATCAAGAAAGTAGCAACTTGCTTTCTAGGTTACTCCCAGAACAGGATGCTTGGTGACTGGAAGATGGAACAAGAGGGAAATTTTTATGCACTTAAATTTTAAACCATGTGAGCATATTATCTAAAAAGTAACTAAATTTAAATATTTACATCATTAAAACTAAATAAAATCTAAAATCATACATCTGCATTGAAGACAATTAGGAAAATACTTGTGTAATATAAATTAACACATCAATATATCAGTCAGTTAATGCATTAATATTAACTTACAGATAAAATTATTAAACATATAAATTAATTACATTCAATTTTTAAATTCATTATTATAAATTATTAATTTCAATATATTATGTTGATAGAAATTAAATTTGTAGTCAATCCCATTAACCCAAAATAATATCTTGACTTGTATTTATTGTCATTTAACAAATTGGGATCGTACATTTTTATATCTCACTCTCCTGCCCTTAACATTGTGTCATAAACATGTAGCCATTTTCTTAAATATTCACTGAGGGCATGACTCAAATGATCACTTAGTATTCTATGGTGTGGATGTGCCATAATTTATTTGTTTTTTTGCTTGAAAATCTTCACTGTGGCTGCCTCTGAGGCAGGCCTGGCTCTTATCACTGGAAATACCCACCTGGTGATGGCTGAGAAAGGAAAGGCACCTTCCCACTGGAGAGTGGCAGTGAAACAATAAACCAGCAAATGGATAAAGTACAAGTGGTGTGAAGGCAGCAGATGAGGGTTTAAGAAGCAGAGGAACAGTGAGCATCAAGGCGGGTCTTCTCCTGTTGGGGACATTCAGGTTCTGTCTGGTCTTTGCTATTTCTAGTAAAAGGGAGGTAAGAGTGCTTGCATACACATCTTTGAGTGTATCTCTTAAGTATGCCTTTAGGAAGAATGCCTACAAAAACACTCAATGGACATGACCACTGATTGTCCAACTGGCTTCTAGATTCCTCCTCACTTCTATGAGGGCATCACAGAAGAACCCCAGTGTGGGGTGGCTCCTGAGCCCCTCCTCACTTTCCACACCAGTGTGAGCTTTAAATGCCTAGGTTGTCCACAGGGCCACTCTTGGAAGACATCCCCAGGGGGATACCGAAGAGGAGGAAGGCTAGTCCTCAGCATCTCCTACACCAGCCCTCTGGGACCTTGGTGTTTCCTGCCACATTGACTTATCCTGGTCAAGAGTCCAGGCTGCCTCGTCCCTCTTCCCTTGGCCCTGGAGACTTCTCCAGTCCCTAGCACCTCCTACAGATTCCATAGGACATTACCACCTTGGCCCTCCAGATGCCCTGGGCCCAAGGTAGATCTCAGTTGGTTGCTTCTCCCATCTTGCCCAGATTCTGTCTGAGGTGTCCCTCATGTCCCTGAGGAAGCAGTCCTTGGCTTGCCCAGAATGCATTTTCCACATTGCACTGCCACCGTGAGTCCAAAGGGGACCACGTGGAGATGTGGCATTTAGGTTAGTTGAGGAACAACTTTCTAGCAATAAGCACAGTCCCGAAAGTCTGGTCTAAGGGGACCTGTGCCTCCTGGGGAAAAGGCAGATTACAGCTTTGGAGCTGCAGTGCCCTTGACCTCTTCCTTCTGCACTCACTGCCACTGACAGTCCACCTTATCTTTCTCTGCTCCAGGGAAGACCTGGCCCTCCCGGTGCAGCGGGGCCCCAGGGAGAGAAGGTAAGCCAGCCTGGGGTGAGAAGCGGTTCTGGGCTCCGCACAAACAGGTGTGTGAGCTGCCCACCTCAACAAATAAGGGCCCAAGGTGTGCGGTGGGGTGGACGGGGGGAGGCTAGAGTTCTAGAAATAAAGTGAAGACAAAGGTGGTGAGTTGTGTGTCAGGAACTCAGCTAGCAAGAAATTGCTGGTTATTGTATTTAATTTTTTTAATACTTTTAGGAATAAAAATCCATTTAAAAACCAAGAAAGCCTCCTATTATATAATGTCCAGACATATTAAAATATTATGCTGCTTAAATTGCTTTTTGGACTAAGACAGGCTATAAATAAATACCAAAAGAAACTTTAAAAAATCCTTTCCCTATCCTCCTTTTCTCCTTCTTTCTCCTCTGCAACACTTAAAAACTGTTTTTTTTAAGTCAGAATAATAATCCTAAAAATGTACTAGGTCTTTCATAAACAAATTAAAGTTTGTATCTCATCATATTGGTCATCTATTTTAGAACATTTTCTCCACAAGGCTTAAGTCCATAAATTTGCTGCTCAGAATTTCTGTATCTCAATTGAAAGAACTGCATGTAAAAATTCTTTGCAAATTGTGAAGTGCAATGGAAATGTGTGTGAAGATAATACCCTTCCTGAGCGCTCGGGGTCCAGAGGGAGACTAAGATGGGGTGGTATATTCTGGATTGTAGCAGGAGGGGTGATGAGGTATAGCCCTGCGTTTGAGTGCAAGAGAATGTTTTTCTTCCAGATTCTTCTGCAGATCCTTAGGAAAGGCATCAGACGTGGGGTTGGAGAATAGCCGGGGAGAGCCAAGGGGTGCAGGAGGAATGCAGATGAACCAGGAGGAGTGCGGCTTCTCATATCCTCACTGCAGAGCTCACTGAGGGTCCCTGCCTGCCGCACACCAGTTCCCAGCATACGCCGGAAAGAAAGGACAAGGGAAATGCTATTCTCACTCTTTATAGAAGCATCCAGGGTGTATGTTATAAATAAATAAATAGAACTACAGGCTGACAAAACCTCGGCTTAGGCATGGCGGCTGGAGAACGTTGATGTCTTCCCAAACTGCTCACTGGGGCTTCGACTCTAGCTGAGTTAATTATTCTCTCTCCTTCCGAGTATTTTTAGAGTTGAGATTTACATTGTTATATTTTCCCGGTGTCAGGATTTTAATATATTCTTGCAGTTCCTTGACAGGGGATGCAGTTTCCTAAAATAAGTATTTATTCCAAGTTACTAAGAGGGAAGGATCTCTGAAGTTTGGATCTAGGTGACAACTCTTTCCTGCTACTGCCTGTGTGTGTGTGTGTGTGTGTGTGTGTATTATAAACTGCAACCTTCCCCTTCATTTATGGATGTCTTTTGGACCCTCCTGTTTGGGAAATAGCTGAGTTATCCTTGCTCATTATGATGAATGCAGCAGAAGTGGGAAGACAAGGTCAAGGGCGATGGTACGATTTGGAGCATTCCTTGGAATAATCAAGAAATCAGTGATGCTCGGGTGATAAGATGCCTCTCAGCTCATTGTGAGAGAGCATCATTGAGACAAATCTTAGATGTTTTACAACTTGAGAAAGTATCTGAACCATAGAGCTGGTCTTTCTAAAGCCCCTCACTTTACAGATGAGAGAATAGAACCCAGAAAACTAGAGTGTCTTGTTCAAGACCCCACAGTGGCTACAGACAGAGACCTGTAGATCTGCCTGCCCATACAGTGACATACCACAGGCCGCAAAGTCAGGAGCTGCACCATATTAAGAGATTTACTGGATTGACTTCATGGTTGTATCAGCTATTTATTGCTGTGTAACAAATGATCCTGAACCTTAGAAGTGTAAAACAACAATCAAGTGGTCTCATCTAGTTTCTGAGGGCCAGGAATCTAGGGACAGCCTGGCTGAGTTGTTCTGGCTCAAGGTCTTTCATGAGGTTATAGTGAAGCTGTAGCCAGGGTATGGGTATCTTATCCGAAGAATGCACTTCCAAGTTCACTCAGGTGATCTTTGGCATGCTTTGGTTCCTTGGTGTCATGTTGGCCAGAGCTTTACTTCCTTACTGCATGGGCCAGTCCATAGTGCTGCTCACAAAAGTGGAAATGGCTTACCCTAGAGTGAGTAGTGAGTGATCTGGGGTCAGGCAGTGGGGGCAGCCCAAAATGGAAGCCACAGTCATTTTTATGACTTTTTCTTGGAAGCCACACACCATCGCTTCTGCTGGATGCTCTTAGTCTCAGAGACTAACACTGGTACAGTGTGAAAGGTCCCTATACCAGGGTTGAATACCAGGAGGCAGGGCCACTGAGGACCATCTTGGAGGCTGACTACCACAGTGGCTAAAATCGATCATTGCAAAAATGCATCATCCACAGAGTGGAAAGAAAATGATTCGAGGACAGACTGTTGGTTCCGTTACTTTCTAGCTTTTTGACCTTGAACAAATGACTAAACATCTCTGTGCCTCAGTGTTCTCATCTCTAAGATTGGAAAGATAGTACTGGAGGGGAAAAGATTTAATCCATGTCATGTCCTTAGAACAAGGGCTGGCAGCTAGAAAGTCTCCAGTATCTATTAATTATATGTATACAATTATTATGTATAAACTATAGGATCTTAGTTTTCCAGAATAATGATTTAATATGTCAGACATATGATCTCATATTCTGTAAAATTACCTATGAAAATGAGAAAATGCATTGATTAACCAATTTCACAACTATCATTGAAAATTCACTTTTTGTGATGTAAAAATAATGGTGATAAATACAACAAAAACAATAAAAGTAAATGTGATAGTGAAGCATAGTGTAAATAAAAAAAGAAAGACCAGTTATGAACTTCAAAATATTCCTCATTCAGCCACATGTAACTCTCTCTCTCATTCTCTCTCTCATTTATAGATAAATTTGTAAATAAATATATTTATATATATTTAAGATAGCCACACAAAAAAACTACAGTATAGTTCACAATGTCTTCTAACAATCGTATATTACCAAAATATTAATAAGATTGAGTATAGGGAAAAATAGTTCTGCTTAGGGAAGTTGGAGAATCCCCATGGAGAAATGGAGAAGAGATACCTGGGCTGGGTTCTGAGTGCATGGAGATAGTCATGTGTATGTGTCATGGAAGTGTCTGTTATAGAATGGTAAAAAATGCATGTGTGAGTGTGTGTGTGTATGTGATAGTGCCATGAGAGAAAAAACTAGAATGGAAAGATGTTTTTGGGGTAGGACTTGATTATTATATGTGAGAAACAAAGAGTAAGGTACAGCAAAGAAAATTGACACTTTTTTTTGTGTGTAAGGAAGATTGGCCCTGAGCTAATATCTGTGCCACAATCTTCCTCTACTTTGTATGTGGGACGCTGCCACAACATGGCTAGACGAGTTGTGTGTGTGTCCACACCTGGGATATGAACCCATGAACCCTGGGCCGCTGAAGCAGAGTATGTGAACTTAATTGCCACACCACCAGGCCAGCCCTGAAAATTAGCACTTATTATTATAACTCTATACCTTCCACTCAGTTTTGCTGTGCAGCTAAAGCCACTTTAAAAAAATTAAGTCTATTGAAGAAACATTATTAATTGAGATTTTAGAAAAACATTTGAAGTTACGTAAACGGAAGTGAGTTTTTCAATTCTTGGGCAGCAGAGGGGATGGTGGAGTTGTGATTATATCAGTTTTGCTGTCAGAGGAAACTCGTCATGTCCATATAATAGAACCTCAGATGCAGTGGAGGATGACAGATGTGCCTTGAGTCATTCATTCTTACTCAGAACCTAATAGATACTTTCATATTTATTCAGCGACTCATTCATTTTTTGCCAACTTATTCAAGAGTAGTTTTTGAATGCTTCCCGTGCTCTCTGACCTAGCCTATAGGGAAAAAGAAAAGCTATGTCCTCAAGCCATATGTGGGGACATTGGCTACAAGTAGTGTCCTCGTTTTAGCTATAGGACACTAGAGGAATAGCAGTGAAGATTTTTCTATTGCCCCAGTAAACAGATGTGTCCTATGCAGCACCAAGATGTAGCTCACACCCTAGGAAATCTGATGCAGCCGCATCCATCATGGCCCAGGTGAACTGGAGGTAATGGAGAAGGAGACACAGAACAAGTCTTCTGTATACCATGACGTGTTGAAAATGGATGGAGATCATCACAGCATTTGTGTTAGTTATTTACTTGATACGTATTTATTGAACACTGACCACGTGCTGCACCATGGATTTGGTACAAGAGATGAGCCATAAGGTATAATTGCCGCTCTTGCTGTGCCTAACACAGTGCCTGGTACAAGCAGATGCTCACTGAATAGTGGGCCAAGGGCTGCTCTCGAGCAGAAAATGGTTGTGAAACCATCAACTAAATGTAGGTACTGGGCTGGATGTGCCAAGAGAGGAAACAAGGTTCCTATGATCTTGATGCAGAGGTAAGAATTAGATGCAGAAAATTGGAGGCTATCACAAGAAGGGAGAAAGACCAGGCACAATGACAACGTGTGAGGGAACACAGAGGAGGAAGTGGTCCCATGGACTTGCATGAGGAAGCAAAGACCTCAAAGGGATGGGGAACAGCAGAAGAAGGTGACAGAAAGTACCCTCTGCTGAAATGTTTGTCATTTCTGTGCAGGGTGATGTGGGGCCTGCAGGACCTCCTGGTGTACCAGGCTCTGTGGTAAGTGGTACAGTCATCAGTAGCTGGAATCATGGACTCATGCACTGATAGAGTTGGGTAGTTGGAAGAGTCCTTGCCTCTAACAATGAGGTAGAACTTTTCTGATGACACAAGCTGGATACAAGGCTTTCAAACTAAAAATGATAAAATCAGAGAAACGTCAGAAATTGCTGCATTATGGCATGCTCTGTGAATACCCTTAAGGGAACCAAGAGAGGTTGACTATTGAGAAAATGCCGCCACCCTTGCTGACACCTGATTTATCTTTCAGGTGCAGAGAGAAGGCCTGAAGGGTGAGCAGGTAAGGGAAATGTGGGTCCTCCCCTAGTGGGGCTTTAGAGGGTAGCAGAAATGGAAATCCCCCAGCCATGGGGTTGAAACTGCTTCTTAAGCTCAGATGGAGCCTTTCAGAGATGTGTCAAGTTGACTTTCTGCCAGCAGTACAAATGCCCACCTCACCCCAGTATATCTAGGCCCCTGTTGGGAACTCTGGAAGTAAACTCTGAGTCAGCAAAGGGTCACGGGTGGTGGGGGCCCCAGACATATGCAAGGGGGAGTCATGGCTAATGTGTGTTTGCTTTGTGTTGCCAGGGAGCTCCAGGACTACGAGGTCACCAGGGTCCACCTGGGCCCCCAGGAGCTCCAGTAAGTCATCCCTCCCCAGCCCAGGGTCTACTTTGAACACCTCCAGGTCTGGAAAATAATAGCCATTCTTGTTACTGGGCACTGCGTTATCTCAGAAACTCATCCCATCACCCTGAGTGATAGGTGGTGGGGTTGACACCATCCTGCACAGGAGGAGACTGAGCCTTGAAGAGGGTAATTATTGGCCACAGATCATGCAGTTACTGAGTGTGGAACTGGAACTGAAGCCCAGGCAGCCTGCCGTCACAGCCCCCAGTCCCAAGCGGGCCATTATGGGGATTTCTGGTGCTCAGTCTGGTGGTTCAGTTTCCTTTCAGATAAAACGGAATATATTGGACACTTCAGTGCCTATCAAGTCATTTCCAGTGCAGATTTTCTTTTCCCTTAGTTCTGATTGATACTGACTTTGCAGTGGCTCGGAACACTTCAACCTCTGGTTTCTCCCTCTGTTAAGAATTTAATGATGTGTAAATAACCATTTTTGAAGAGGCGATTTGAAGGCACTCTGTGATCATTTTGTGATGTGAGTTCAGATATTAAGGCTAACAATAAGACTACAGTAAATCCCATGGGTCAGTGATTTAACCATGTTCCTCCTGGAAACATGGTGTTGCATCTTTTAAGTTATTGTACTTTATTGAAGGAAATAAGGCAACTCTTATTTTGGAACATCCATAAATCAGATTTATGTTAAGCCATCAGGGACTATTCCTCATTAGGATAAATTGTATGTTTTTTGCTGGGGTAAAACTAGAAGAAAATTAGAAGATGCTTAATTCCAGTATAATTAGAACAATTTCATATCAGAGAGTTTGGGTCAGAAAAGCTATCTTCTGCCACTATAACAGTCTTGTTTAACTTCTCTAAGGCTCAGTTTCTAGAGCTCTCCACTGTTACTATAACTGTTGCGAGATTTAAGTAGATAACGCAGGTAATGCAGGATGCTCTCAATATTTGGTTCTGTATGCATATATATTTCAGATCCATAATTGATAAGTACTAATGTCTATACTATAGTATATTTTTATATGCAAATATATGCATATTAAGTTTGCAAGGGTGAGATGTTATTTTTCTTCCTTTACCGATTAAGACGTGTACAGAGATATTGAGTGTATTACACAAAGTCACACAACTATTAAGAAGCAAATCTGAACTTTGAGCCCAGACCCGTCTGACTGTCAAGCCCATGCGCTTTTCACCCCTGAGTGCACAGTGCAACGATACTTCCTCTGAGATGTGCAAAGGAGAATTACTTTACTTCATGGCTCCCACTAAGGCATAAGACACTAACAATGTCTAGCCTTGCTTAATCATGAGGCAGCCTTCTTGAGCTCTCGCTCTGGGATCTAGGATGAAATAATGGGTAGTACTCCTCATTTATGCAAATTTTGTTGTGATAAATGAAGGAAGGAGATAAGGAAGAAACCTCAAACATTTGTAGCCACCTACTTTATATCAAGCAAAATATTAAGGCTGGAGATTAAGGGATGAAAACACATGGACTGATGTCATAGTTTAATGAAGGAATAATGAATAAAAAGAAATAAGTGTGAGTAAACACTTATTGTCTAGATGATTAATGAGAATTCCCTGCATGTGTTATTCCTGCGGACCATTGTGTACAACCCTCAACCTTACAGTCCAGTGGAGCTGTCCAGGGTTCTGAAGATGTCCAACAGGCTAGATGCTCTTGATAGAATGGGATTTAGTGCAATACTCAGTGTTGGTGATGAGATTCTCTTGGAAGGAGTTAAACCCAACAGTCTACCTAAAGACCTTGTTAAAAGAGGGGAAGAGTGATGAGAGACCAGGACTGTAAAGATTCTTAAGGCCAGGGCCAATATCTCTCCCATCTCCAAATCCACAACGTTTATCACATGGTGGGAACTTAATACATGCTTGTAGAGGAGTGGCCCCACCACACATATTCAAGAGGGGCATTAAAGTGGGATATGATTGCAGTGTGAGCTCATAAAGAGCAATAAGACCATGGAACATGCTTGGGGTTAGAAGCCAGAATATCTGGTTTCATGTTCCAGTTCTTCCACCAAGTAGCTTTGTCTCTTTGATAACAATACTTAACCTCTCTGATCCTCTTTTGCTTCATGCTTTTCTTAGAAATCATCTTCATTATCATCAACTCCTACATAAATGTGCTCTTAAGGTTAAATGAGTTAATGTATAAAGCAGTGCTCTATAAAACCTTATTAAGTCAGTACCAATATCAATTACCATTTCTGTCTTTTTTGAATCGCCAGCAGCACCTAGCCCAGGGCCTTCTGCAGAGCAATTGTTCCCTAAATATTCATTGGATTGAATCAAATTGAGAAGCTGGCTTCAGCGACTTCTGTTGAGAATGGAAAATTTTGAGTTTGTGTTTAGCCATCCCAGAGAGAGGAAAATGTATCTCATTCTCTAAAATGGAAACAGAGTGCAGCATTCTGCATCCAAATGCTGGAGTTGTCTAGGAGGCATGCATCTTTCATCCTTTCCCCAAGATGAAACTGGCTCTGGTGGTTTTATCAGTGTCTGGTAGAGCATAATGAAGAAGGGCCAGCTGGGGAGATCAAATGCCAGGTGTTTCTTGATGCTTAAAGAAATCTCACTTCTGCAGGGACTTCCCTCTCTGTGTACCCTGAGCTCAACAGAATAATCTTTGTGAGGAAGAGAGATTTAAACCTTTAATTACTGTAGTTTGTCCATTCATGTATTCATTTCCATGGTGTTATTAAGAGAAAACACGTTGGGTTTGAATACAGTTCCATCAATTATGCAAAATTTGGCAAGAGTAGCTATTTGTATGATAATAATATTTATTGAAGCTGAGGAAATTAAAGTGCTGAGAGGGAGTTTTTGGCTGAAATTCACCCAGAAAGTTGGAGTTGAGTCACAGCTAGAGCCAAGGGTTTCATTTGCCCACTCACATTCTGGGCCTTATTCCGGGTGCCATCATTTGGGTATAAATCAGGATGCTGTCAGGAGGTCCAGAGGCTGTGTCAGGGCTTTTGTGTCCATTATTAATGTGGTCATCACAGCCACTCAGCAGGCAGGTATATTCTCTTCTCTTCAGAGATAAGCTAACTGAGGCTCAAGGATGTCAAGTGTCTTGTCTGAGGTCATGCCGCAGATCCATGGTGGGGATTAAAGGGCAGGATTTGAATCAGGTCAGTATGACCTCTTCCTGCATCAGTGTTCCATGCTTGATTGAAACTGATCTTTCCTAGACAATTTCACTTATTTATCCAGACTATCATGTTTTGCATATCACTGTTGACCAAGAGTCGGATAACCCAAGCCAGTCCTTGCTGAGCTAGCAAGATACAGGGGAAATAGCACTGGGTTTAGAGCTGAAGACACTTGGGTTCCAGACACTTCTTTTGTGTGTGCTTTATGCAAAGCACTAGCAGAAGGCACTTGATCCTTACTGTGTTCGTCTTTAAAATGTGAATGATGTTTCCTACATCTTGATTGTTAAATGTACTTAATTAAATCATATAGGTGCACATGTTTTAAGTGTGGTAGATTTGAGGGAATAAGATGGTTTTTCCTTCCTGGCCTCCCAGTTTCCCCATTGAAATGGGATGCTATTTTCCTACCCAATGAGAGTGAGAGAGCAAAGTATAATCTGTGGTGTTGAACCCTGTATTTAATATTGTCTCTTTTTTCTCCTTTCTCCCCCTCCTAAAGGGTCCAACGGGTCCAGAAGGCAAGGAGGGACCTCCTGGTTTGCAAGGTCTCCGAGTAAGTAAACTATCTTTCCTTTCTAATGCCCTAACTCACCCACACTGGCCCCCATTTTAGCGACTCAAACAGAGGAGATGATGCCAGCCTCTTGAGCTTGAAATGAATTCTGGAAGCAGATTGAAGGGTTAGATTTAGTTCCTCAAACATAGTTGAGGGCCCCCTTGTGTCCAGCCTTGATTTGGGTCCTGGGGACATGGAGATGAGTCTGTTGTCTACCATGAGTCATGTATATAGAAACTCATACCCCTGTGTGATCAGAACCCCTGCAGAAGGAAGCCCAGTGCTGGCAGGACACAGAAAAGAGGCAACTGACCCAAGTTGGGGGGCAGCCAGGGCTTCTTGAAAGAGGTCATGTTTGAGCTAAGTTTTGAGGAAAGAATAAGAAAAAATAGGGACAAAAGGATAGAAATCTGTGAATAGGCTCTTAGCTACTTTAATCTAAGTATCCATATTATTGTTTAATATCATATTATCTCATGGTATTCCATTTAATTTAATTTAAATTAATTTAATTTAATTAAGCAGGTGTCTTCCTATCCAGACTGAGCATACCTTATGGGTTTTGATTCACCAGTAAGCACAACTTCTGAGACAGTATCACATGTTTTAAGATAGAGGGCTGTAGAAGCACACCTGGGTTAGGTGTCCTCCTTGGTACCCCCACAGTAGACTGGGACTGACCCTCAATTCTGCGTCCCCAGTTCTCAGCAGGGTCCCTGGCACAGAGTAGGGACTCAGCTCACATTTGCTGACCTCTAGTCCTTGAGCTTGTAGCATCTTTTACTAGTTCACGTAGAGAACTGTCTAAGGGGCACAACTATCCAGAGATGGGTTGAGCTGCCCCTGGAGGTAATGAGTTCACTTTCCCTGGAGGTTTTAGTTCAGAGACCAGGTAACCACTGACAGATGAGTGGAAATGGGGGTGCTGCCTCAGTCCCATTTATGGCCTCTCTTAGCCTAGAGATTTTGTAGCTCAGTGAAGTGGAGGGTGTCATAGATTTGCCATGGATTCTCTCTATCTAAGGGGTTGGACCCACTTTCTGATCACACTTTACATCCTCAATCCTGAAATTGAGTGCCCTGCTTTTATGATTCAGCACAGCGTCCAGGCTGCCCTTACCCACCAGTGAGCTTCCTTCTTTGGTTTTCAAACACCTCTGCATCTTATAACCATCTGGAACCCTCAAGATTCTAACAGGAACTATTTTTTTTTTTTTTGGTGAGGAAGATTGGCCCTGAGCTAACATCTCTTGCCAATCTCCCTCTTTTTGCATGAAGAGGACTGTCGCTGAGCTAACATCTGTGCCAATCTTAAGAGGAACTTATTTTGAAGGCTTATTTTGAGACATGGAAAGATGTCATGAAGGAGGGCTATGTGGGACAGTGGGAAGTCACTTATCCCTCTAGGAGACCTTGGATATGTCGCCTCCCATTTGGCATCGCCAGCCCAGGCCTCAGTTTCCCTGTAAGTCAGATGGGTCCAAGCCAGGTTGCCTTCTCCTCTGTATAGCACAAGGATCCTGGATTTTGCAGCAAGGTGACCTGAGTTTGAAGCTCGACTCCTCTTCTCAGCAGCTGTGTGACTCTTCAAGTCACCTAGCCTCTTTAAGCCTGTTTACTTTGTGACAGTGGGAAGGCATCACCACTGGCTGAGTTATTGTGAGAAAAAGTGCCCAGTATGAGGCTTGGCTCTTGGTGAGCAGCAAGATGTGGCAGCTGTCCTGCTCTCATTCTCCCAACATAGTCACGCACAGTCTTAAGAGAAAACAGCAATCTTTGTACGTTGTCTAATTGATGTTTAGGTAGACCTTATTTCATCTTGCATTGAACTGCTGTAACTATTACTTTTCCTAATCTAGTATTAGATGGTGAGTGGAACTTTTCATACAGAGATGACTGTGAAGTTTTTTTTTTATTTGTCTACGTCTTTATCTAATTGGCTCTTATTAATGGGAGGACAGGAAATTTCTTGCTTGGAGCTTGCTTCTCAAGGCCCACACTTCCTCTGCCACGAGTTCTTGGCACCCCGAGAAGTGTTTGTGTGTCCCCCAGGGATGGCTGTTGTCATCCCCAGAAACACCTTTTACCCCTAAGATTAATGCCAGCCACCCGTGCAGTCAGGGCTGGGCCTGGTCCAACCTTAACACTGGCCAGGGGCCTTGGGAATTGGACAAATGTGCCAAGACTGGAGATGTGAGGAGTAAAACAAGGGGACCCAGAGAAGCAACCAGGTGGAGGGGAGGGGAAGGAGTGGTATTTATTGAACTTGTGAGCTCCAAGTGGGTACCAGACCTCACAACAGTGCACAAATGAAGGGCAGGCCTGCTCCCATCCCTGCCCCATCTCTTCTCCCCTTTCTTTCCTTCCACAAATTCATCCATTCAGCAAGTATTTCTTCAGTGTCTACTAGGGCTGTTATCTCTAAAAGATAAGGAATCTTAAACAAAACCATAAGGCCATCATCCCACCCAAATCTATGAAAAAGTTTAATTATGCATTCATTCTGTGTTCAACATTTCCCTGTCTCATCATTTCTGTTGTCGTCAGGTCAATGCAGGCTTTGGGGTCCAGAAATTGTCGGCCCAGCTATGTTCTAAACGCATCCATCTGGCCACTGTGTTGAGAAGAGACTTCAGAGAAGGAGACTGGTTAGAAAATGACTACAGTGATCAAAAGAGAAAGGGTGGTGGCCCTGACCAGGGCAGGGGACGGGGAGGAGCACTCATCCTGGGCCAGGCAGTGGGGACACCGAGAGAAAGGCAGAGCTGAGGCCCCGGAAGACCCAGTGTGAGGCAGAGGAGCATGAGTCAGGAGTCACAAGTTAGGGCGACGAGAGTAACAGAGGACCCCTCCCTTTTCCTTCCTCCTCTAGTCAGGGGAGGACCGTGACCAGGTATGTCTTTGGGGGCCCCTGGCCCTCCAATAGTCATGGATGAGTCTCTGATTCAGACTGTGTTCCATGCCATAGATGTTGCTAGGTCAGTGGCTGCACCTGTGGAGAAGCAGAGCAGAGACAAATTGTCTTGCTGTGGGCTCGGAAGCAGCTTCTGTTCAGTCAGCCTCTGGGGGAGTTGAGAAAACCCAAGGCGGAATGACTTATTCAAAAAATTGCATCTCTCCTTCCCTCATGGTGACCTGTCATTTCCTCCTCATCAGCTTCAATTGAAACATCACTCTGAAGAGCTCCTTAATGTCACTGCACACGCTCAGGAGGTAAAAAGGGAAGAGCCGAGACAATGACAAGCCACAGGGACTTGGGAATTGAGAGGCTGAGAGTAAAATACAGGGTGGAGAAAGAGCCCTTTATTTTAGAGATTAGCAACAGGCAGACAATGTAATGCCCGGCAAGGTAAACACGTTCATTTTGGACAAAGCTGGGATTTTTCCACAATGACACACTGAAAGAGGAGGATGGGGAGCCGGGCACCTTCTGTGCCATCCCGCAGAGCTGTGGGAGACGCACGCCCCCTGCTGGAGGATGTTAGGCAGCCATTGCTAGGCTGGGCTCCCACCTTGGACGTGAGGTGTCAGAAGGTCCTGCGTTTCTCTTTCCAAGGTTCTAACTTCCTCCTGTTTTCTGAGCCAGGCATTAGGGAGAGATTGATGGGGGAGCCCTCTCACTTAGCTGGAGTGGACAGTTCTTCAGTTGCACCTGAACCCAGAATGTTCCAGAAGTAGAACCAACCCAGCTCAATGCCACTGAGGCACTTGGACACTCAAAAGCTTCCAGGAGGCTAATTTTCCCCCAGAGATTCTGTTGTGCCCTAATCATCCACCCCAAAATAGACATCCTCTCTCTCGCACACCAGCCTATTTTAATTTCTGTAGAGGACATATTTGATATTTTTCTTATTTGAGAATTTGTTTATTTTTGTTTTCTCCACTAGAATGTAAGTCCGTGAGAACGTTCTTCTTTATTTTTGTGTCTGCAGCACCTGGAAGATTGCCTCACACTTATAAAACATACACATTTTTACACACACACAAAATACATTTAAACATAATATATATGTAAGCATAGAAAATATGCATAAATATATAATAGCATTAATGAGTATCTAATAGAATTAGGGTGCAGGAGCAAATGAATCGCACGTGATTGCTGCTCTATGGGAGGCTGACACAGTTGGATGGTGTGAGGACAGGACCCAGAACTGAGCATCTAGTCACGTGGGTTCTGACCTTCAACAGGGAATATCCAGTCGTAAAAAGGATACCTTGGTCCCTTCTGGACCTTTATTTCACTTTGCCTTGACCTTCCTCTGTGGTCCTGAGTCCCACCTAAAATAACCTACCTGTCTTCTTTCCTTTTCTCTGGACAGGAAAGGGGAAAAAAAGTTTTGCTTAAGAGAATTCTATGTTGCCAGGCATTTAAACCCAATGTAAAATTTGGAGTAGCTTAAACTACAGCATCTTCCTGGTGGAAGGGATCCTTCAGACTGACAGTGAGACAGTTAATGTCCAGAAAGGTTAAATGACCTGCTCACGGTCACTCAGGGCTTTGTCTTTGCCATTCCCTCAAGCTGGTGACAATCTCCTTGGTTCCTTTGATCATTTTCTTAATATCTTCTGGTTTCTCTTCTCTCCCATCAGTAGGTGAGAACTGAAGAGGTGACCCAATCAAGTATGATGCTCTCCTTCTTACTAAAGATGGAGTGGTTCCCAAATGTCTCCTGGTGTGCCTGATTGTGTCAGTTTCTTTAAGAACATATTTTTAGAAGAGAATCGCTTTATCCAGGCATAGAACTAATATAAGATAGGAAGGAAAGAGCCTTGGTTGAAGGATCATTGCATACCAGGCGCTTAGCTAGGTATTTTCTTTCACTCATGTTTTTCACTTAATTCTCACAAGGATCCTATGAGATATGATGATTTTAATGCCATTCTGCAAATGAGGAAACCAGGACTTAATGGTATAAATCAAATGGCCCGGTATCACACAGATTATAAATGGGGGCATGGATTAGAATTCAGGTCCACCTGGCTCCAAACTCTTCACTGTTTCTGCTTTAGGATGGTGTGTGTGTGTGTGTGCTCACACATGTGTGTGCACGTACACACCAGAATTCTGAACTGGACATTAAAAGTCCTTGTGGTGGATGCCTTGCAGAGATCTCGAACCCCTTAATAACTGACAGTACCCGTTCTGTAGGATGCGCTGAACGCACACGTTAATCTGTGACTGTTGCCCTGGGAACTGAGGGTCTCATATTGCTGGAAGCTATCAGGGCCACGGGCTCTGATTTCTAGTAGATTTGAGGAGAGAGACATGGGCGGTCTTTTGTCAGTGGCATTCTGGGTTGAATTTGTTTTACTTTTCAATTTTTAAAGCCTTTTTCTTGCCTTTCCCTGCTCTACCAGATGGTAACAGCATTGTTTGGATCATAGGCTACTGTTTGATTCACTTCATGGCATGGAGCCAGGGTTTATGTCAGGACACCCTCAGTTTACCCTGAGCACCTGGTTTCAGCTCTAACCAGTAGAAAATAATCATGTTTGACATTTGGAGGCATGGAGAACAGGAACTGAGCAAAAGACCATACGGTACCTATTAGAATCACTAGCATAGGCAATCCTTTTATCTGTTAACGGCCCCTCCCACGGCTGTGTTAACTCATCCTGGCTGGGAAGGAATTGCTGTTCTGAATTTATAGCCTTCCTCTTCTCCATGGGCAGACAAGCGGCTTGGAAGTATCAGTCCTGATCAGCATCCTGGCATTCAGAATGGCTTGAAATATCTGCTCTCATGATAAATTACAAACACTTATCCAGATATTGTGTTGGATAGCAACTTAAGAGCGAAAAAAAAAGAAAAAGGACAAGAAACAGGCTTATTGTTAGTAAAACAGTTATTTACTGCTGTAAAACTTACCCTGTCCAGCACTCCTCAAATCCCCACGGCCACATATAGATTCTAAATGGAGAGGTTACAGAGCTGCTGCTAGATCCACCACTGCTAGAACTATCAAACTTTATCACTGTCACCATCATCAGCATCACAACCTTTGTCACCACCATCACCACCACCACCATCATCAGCATCACAACTATCATCACCATCACCGCCATCATCTCCACCACCACCATCATCTCCACCACCACCATCA